>NW_005054593.1:305809-319178 GCF_000277835.1 Geospiza fortis | reverse complement strand
GAATCTCCAGATTATATCCAGGCAGGAATTCTTGGCTCCTCCCTCTGGGCTCGCATCTCCCAATGGGATGCTGTAGTTCTTATCAGCCATGCAGGGACATTCAATAGCTGTTATCAGCAGGTGTCCCCTCCTGAGGGAGGAGTGGTTGTGGTCACTCAGAGAGAGAGATAAGGCAAACTGTCCACTTGACTAAAGATAATCTGCCATACAATGGCAATGGAATACATCTTGCCTGGCAATCTGGGACAAAAGGGCAGAGCAGCCTGGGGAAGTTGTGCTCCCAGTCCCACACAAACTGAAGGGGGGAAGGAGAATTCACCCCCAGCTCGTGCTCAGCTCGCCCCACACCTCATCCCACTCCCACTGAATTTAATTTTAAAAACCCCCTCCTCCCAAAGTAGAGCTCTGAGCCTTCTTTCCAGCTTGGCCACAGCCTCAACTGCACGTTTTCAAGGATATTTCACTCCTATTTCACCACTCTCTGTTCCTGTCCCTGACTCCAGTCCTTTGCCAAGGTATGTCCAAGTGGAGAACATGAGGAATGAGAAGACAGCTGGTGAAACAAATGCAAATCCCTGTCTACAGCTCCTTAATCTGTTTTTTCCTGTATTATCCCTGCCAGCAAGGACTATTTCTGGCCTGGGCTGGCCTGGCTGGGGAGGGCTGAGGGGCAGAGGGAGGCTCGTGGTGCAGGCAGCAATAAAATCTGAGTGTGGTTGAGCTGGTGCAGATTTTGAGCTGAAGAGGCGGGGTTTGTGCCTGTGAAGTAATTTCTTAACTCTCAGATGGAGGGATGAGAGTGCAGAGGACAGATTGATGGTCATCACCTGGGAGCTTTTCACACCTTCACCAGAGCAACTGAAATTCTCTTTGCTGAAGAATTCGTGGCAGCTCCCACAACTCCCCTTCAGTGCCAGCTTCTCTCACAGACTGTGAGAAGGGGAAAGGTTTTTAGGATCACAGAGGGGTTTGGATTTAAGGGCTGCAGAGATCATGCCATGGGCAGGGACACCTCTCACTATCCCAGCCTGGCCTTGGACACCTCCAGGCCTGCAGGAACAGCCCCAGCTGCTCTGCCCCACTACACCAGTGCAGAAAGAGGTGACCCAAACACCCTGCACAAACCCCAAAATTATTTCTCTCTTGCTCCATCCTAAGAAAGAACAGCCCCAGACCAAACTCCAGGAAACCAGGGGCACTTTTGCCCCAAAGACTGAGAAAAGAAACATCAATGAATCATTTCAGGATTCATCTCCCGCCTGTCCAGCCATCATTTTCTTCTGCTGGGATCTGCAAAATGTCTCCTGAAGGCACTGATGGATCTGACAGCCCCAAATCCATCACCTGAATTCTCCCAGCAGCTCTGTGCAGAAACCCTCACAGAGCCTCTCCCCTGCCCCTTTCCTGTAGGAGATGCAGGTGTAAAGAACACAAAGATTTATTCATTTTCTCCCTTTCTGATGTTCCAGGTGTAAAAAAAAGGAAGCCAGGGATGAAGGGGACGAGTGGGTTAAGAGGAGATAAAAAGGAGAAGTGAAATCAGACATTATCAGGTATCTCCTGTTGCCCTCCCAGTTCAAAGGACTCAAGAAGTGCTGAAAAACCTCCAAAGGCTACAAGGGAGAAGCGCTGACAGGGGGAGGGAGAAATGGCACTGCCTCCCAGGTGCCATGCCAGGAAATCTCAAGGTTTAGGAGAAAACAGAAGGTGGGTTCTGACAGAAAAAGGTGTTTAGACAACCCCAAACTGAGCGTGTTCTGCTCCTCTGTAGGAGGGTGAAATAACCTCCAGCAGAGCCTCCTGTGTGCACCAAGGATCCCAAATATTCCCAAATACAAGAAAGGAGATGCTGCAACAGCCCAGGACACGAGGTGGGTTCAGCATAAAAGCACAGCAAGGGCACGGCCAGAAATAACCTTGTTCAGAGGAAAAGCCACGATATAAATTTTAAATTTAGAAGAAAAAAGACTTGTTTACCTATTACCAACCAGCCCCACTATTAACCAATTACTGGGAGGCAGCTCAGAGCAGCAGCTTGGCCATTAGAGTTGAGTATTCCAGGGCCTGCTAATGGGAGATAAATTCATGGCTGGAAAATTGGATGCAATTAGAGCCATTTTAGCAAGAGTTCACAACAGAGCTGACCTTTGCTTTCACATGCAGGGGGCCAACAGAGAGATGATGTCTGATATTATTTTATTGCCTGTGGGAAGAAAGCTTTTGTGTTGGCAGGGACCAGAACAACCCACCTGAGCTGAGAAAAACATTTGGGAACTGGGCTTAGAGACTGGTCTGGGGGTTAAAATTCCTAAATTAGAGTCTCATCTTTGCCATCAGCTCAGTGTGACAGTGACTTTGCTCTCTGTGACTGGTTTTAGCCATCTTTAAGGCTTGGCTGACTCAAAAATCCCTTGTGGCTCCCAAATTTCCCCTGATTTCTGTTGGACACTTCCCTTCTTTGCTGTTGGCACCTTCACAGGCAATGATCACCTTCCACTGAGAGCCCAGCTCAGGCAGTCTGCTGGGGAATCAGATCACTGCAGGGAGGAAATTCCTTTTTTAGGATAAATATTAGGGATCTTTTTCCAAACCAGTGCAGTCCTTAGCCTCTAAAAGGCTTCACCAGCACTACTGGGGTGACTTTAACCACCACAGCCATGAAGGAAAACCTTTGTCTGCAGCATTCAGGACTGGGTGGACACCAGAACCATCTCTCCTTGCATTTTTGTGCCTAAATATTTTTTATCCTGTGCTCCCCAGCCCAGTTCCTAACCCTGGGGTCTGCAGCTACCAGGCAAAACTCTTGCAAAGTCTGGCATCTCTTAATACCCAAAGTGCTTATTTTAAACACAGACTGATGGCTTTTCTCCTAGATAATGATGATTGATTCTGTTTTCCATCCTTTGTCAAGGCTCAGCACATGCCTGGAATTTTAACTACTCCTTCTTCTGATGCTTCCATGCATCCATCTGTTCCTCTGGATCTCTCTCAGCCTCCTGCTTTAAATAATGAACTTTGCTAGGCTCAGAACAATCTATTAATAAATAACAATCTCGGAGGTTACACAAGCCAATTAATAGTGAGGCAGCAGCATCAGGAGCTGGGCTGAGGGATGCTGCTGAGGGGGCGTGGAGCTGGCAGCCCTTGGGCACTGAGGGTTTGTGGGACCCTCAGCGAGGGCTGGGGGCAAACTGTGCAAAAAAACAAACTCAGCTCAGCGAGGAAGGAGCGGGGCTCTGAAAGCTCTGAGGGAGCTGGGGGTGCTCAGCCTGGAGAAAAGGAGACTCAGGGCTGCCCTCATCACTCTCTGCAGCTCCTGAAAGTGCCTGTGCTCAGCTGGGGCTGGGCTCTTTCTCCAGCAGCGCTGACACAACCAGAGCACACAACCTCGAGCTGCACCAAGGGAAATACAGGGTGGATATCAGGAAAAGGTTTTTTACAGAAAGGGTGATAAAGTTCTGGAATGTTCTGCCCGGGGAGGTGGTGGAGTCCCCATCCCTGGGTGTGTTTAACAAAGCCTGGATGTGGCACTGAGGGCCAGGGTTGAGTTGAGGTGTTGGGGCTGGGTTGGACTCGATGGTCTTGAAGGTCTCTTCCAACCTGGTCATTCTGTGGCTCTGTAATTCTGACATTCCTCAAGACTGTCCTGGTTTGAACAGACAGGTGTCTGCTAAGGAAGGCAGGAGCCTCCCCTGAAATGGAAAATGTAAACCCCTTCCCTCTGAATTATTATGGTTTTGAAATACAGCTGGAAAGAAGCTGGCCAAGCTGGAAAGAAGGCTCAGAGCTCTACTTTGGGAGGAGGGAGTTTTTAAAATTAAATTCACATATATACATATATTAAAATAAATAACAGTGTATATATATATGCATTTTACTTTTATTTCTACTATTAACAAAACCTTAAACATAGTAGTAGTAATTACTAATATAATTATAAGTAAACAGTCTGTTTAATCAAAATAACATCCAGCAAAAGTGTACTAATACCCTACCCATATACTAAATACCCTACTATTAATATACCAACTATCAACAAAGGTCATCTAAAAAAAAAAAAAAAAAAACAAAACAAACCAAAACCCAAACTAAAAAAAAATAAAAAAAAAAAAAAAAACAAAAAACAAAAAAACCAAAAAACCAAAACACAACCAAAAAACACACCTGCTCTAAAAAAAACCCAGACCCAAAATCCCATAGAGAATAATTCAGTTCAGGGCTGGAGGACGCACCAGGTCAGGAAATGGTGCAGTGACACTCAGCCTGCTCTGGAACCCTCCATGAATTCATTTTCCATGGAGGAGCAGCTGCCAGCTCTGTGTGTCGAGCAGAGCAGGGCTGTGGAGTGTCCCCATGGACCAAAGGTGCCTCTGCAGGGCTGTCCCGCCCTCCAGCCCTGTCTGGGCATTTAGGAACAGCCTAAACCCCTGCCTAAGCCCCACTGAACTTCACTGAGCCTCAACACACGAACGCTCTGCCAACATCTCCATTTCCTGTGTTTGCCATCTCCTGGGTTCCTCTTGTTTTCGCTCTTCCTTCTCCTGTCCTCTCCTCCTCTCCCTTCCATCTCTCAGCCCAGCTCCTGTGGGGTTTTTTTCCCTTCATTTCTCCTCCTCCCTGCCCCTCATAACGACTTCATCTGGCAGGCAGCAGTGACAAGCCAGAGGATTGAACAGGGAGTTTTCCTGCTCCAGATCCATTTGAAGATTTCTCCCAGCTCTCAAGCCCCAGATTCAATTTCCCCCTGACAGAACAACAGAATTAGTCTCCTGTTGTCATAGGTAAATTACTCACAAGCCCGGTGGCAGGAGAGGGGGAAAAAAGAGGGAAAAGAGACAAGAGCAGGATTCGAAGGAAGGTGTGAGTGTGACAAGCAACAACAGAATAACAATAGAGACCAGCGGCTGACATCGATCACAGCTGACAAACAGGGACAAAGCCAGCTCTGGATCAAACGCAGGAATTATTTACCTCGTCTTCCCTCAGCCCTTGAGCCATTCAACCTCATTCTGAGCATTTCTGTGTCTTGCAGAGGACACATAAAGTCTAAATAACTCTGAGATTGAAAAATATTGCGTCTGATTGAGCTTAGGAGGGGGAATTTTGTCACAAGAATCCATTCGAATGCCCTGAGCTGGGGAGAGGCAGGGATGAGCACACAGAGCATGGCAAGCTCTCAGGCTGGCCATCAGATTGAAAGCATTCACATAAAAAAAGGGAAAAGCAGCAAATCAACAAATCCTCCTCTGTCTTCACACCCTGGCCTTTAATTCCTGTCAGCACCCAGAGCAGCCAGGGGGGCTGGAGCTGCAGACTACAAAACACTCGATATTTGTCATTGAACACCATCTCTACCTGGTTTCTGGTTTTTATCCCCTGCCTGCCTGCCCTGATGCTCCATCATCCATCAGGGGTGAGTGTCACACGCTGCCGGTTGTCATCTGGATGTCACAGGGGGTGGCAGAAATGGGAATTCTCCCGAGCAGGAGCCATCTGAGCCTTCACATCTCATCTCCCTCCTCGCCCTCCGAGCTGCTCCTGGCAATGAAGCAGCCTGGGCTCAACACAGACAGGAATTTTGCGGTTTTCTGGTGTCCTCTGTGAGGTGGCTCCTGCCCCTCTCTCCTGCTCTTCCAGTAAATTGGAGTTTTGGGGTGAAATCCAGGAGGTGGGAGGTGACAGCAAAGGGCACCTGAGTGAGCGCCTGCAGGAGGCACCAGGTGAGGGAATGGCGCTGTGACACCCCAGCCTGCTCTGAAACCCTCCATGAAATTCCTTTCTTAGGGATGAGCAGCTGCCAGGACACTCCCAACCCCCAGGAACCCAAACATTTCTCATGGGTGAGAGAATTCAGAGAAAACTTTGATCTGGGCAAATATTGGCTGCAGAATGACAGAAACCCCCCCTAAACCCCCAAACCAGGACAGAGAGAGTTTATAAATACCAGCAGGGAGGGAAGGCCAGAGCAGAGTCACCTGCAGAGCAGTAAGTCCCAGCCTTAGAGAAGCTGAACTTCACACCAAAGCCAGGCTTTATTTGCCTATTGACAGAACAAAGGGCTCTGTTGGTCTTTCTAACCCCCCCTGAGCCAGTAAAGGTCTCTCTAATCTGCCAAAGGCAGAACAAAAACTGGGGGCTTAAAGCTGAAGCAAATCAGGCTGGAAGGAGACAGGATATTTATGTTTTATTTTATCCCGGCTCCCTCACCCCAAACACCCCAGAGCAGCAGCTGCACCATGCAGGGGTAACTGCTGAGTGCTGAAAGCACAAAAAAAACCTTAAAAAGGAATATGAGCAGAACTATTTAATTTTAATTTTAATTTTATTTTATTTTAATGAATTGTGTCTCTCAGTGCCTTTAGTTAAAACTGGGCAATTAAAAAAAAATAGCTAAATTCTTCTTCCTGAGTTTTGTCTGGAACTCCCAGGCAGAGCCTGACTCAGTCCAGCTCAGGATTAATTTAGGAGGAGCATGAAGAAGCACTAAATAACTCTGCAATTGTCCAGAGCACTCCACCACTCAGCCTGGAGATCCCTACAAATCCAAACACGCCGGAACCCGCTGGAAATTCAGATTTTCTGCAAGGCAGAGGCCGGGCTGACTTTGAAATCACCTTTTCCCCAGCACTGCATGAACACCTCGCTCCTCTTCTCCCTCCCAGGAGGTGCCAAAGCCCCCTCGGCAGAACAGAGAGGAATTTCCACAGCAAAAAGCTGGAAGATCTCCCTTCCCTCCTCCTTTCCCCCCCTTCCATGAATAACATCAGCCATTGACCTTTTCAAGCTGGGTACTTGGTGTAAAATACGAGTTCCAGGGCTCAGGGGGGAGGAAGGGGCTGGGGAGAAGCCTCATCCTCCTGGCACTGGCAGGGAAAGGGCTCCGAGCTCCTCACAGCCCACCAGGAGGGTTTACGACTCTGGCTCTGGCATTTTAAATTCATAAAATTATTAACACAGAGATTGTTTTACAGCATAATGGCTTTTGAACAAGGTGAACGCCACCAGCCCCTGCTCAGAGGAGAAAAAGGGGGGGAAAAAGGAGTTTGGGGAGGAAATTGTGGCTTTTGGAGGGATCAGCAGTGACAGCTGCACCCCTCCAGGGAAGAGTGGGGGTTAATTTCTGAGTTATTCACCCTCTGGTTGTGTCCCAGAGGGACAGGGCAGGGACAGTCCCCAAGGTGGCCCCAGCACCAGGAGAGCTCAGCTCTGCCTTCACCTGGGCTCTCTGCCCCTCTCCCTGCCCATCCCAAAAATGTACCCCAAAAATGGCACTGCCTTGGCTATCCTGTAAAGGTACCCAAAAAATGGAAGTTCATTGGATACCCTAAAAATGTACCCAAAAATGGCACTTCCTTGGCTATCCTAAAAATGTACCCAAAAAATGGCAGTTTGTTGGCTACCCTAAAAGTGTACCCAAAAATGGCACTTAATTGGATACCCTAAAAATGTACCCAAAAAACGGCACTTCTTCGGCTATTCCAAAAATGTACCCAAAAATGGCACTTTCTTGGATACCCTAAAAATTGTACCCAATAATGGAAGTTTGTTGGCTACCCTAAAAATGTACCCAAAAATGGCACCTTCTTTGGATACCCTAAAAATGTACCCAAAAAATGTCAGTTTGTTGGCTACCCTAAAGATGAACCCAAAAAATTGCACTTGCACTTCCTTGGCTATCCTAAAAATGGCACTTCATTGGCTACCCTAAAAATGGCAGTTTGTTGGTTAGCCTAAAAATGTACCCAAAAAATGGCACTTCATTGGCTACCCTAAAAATTGTACCCAAAAATGGCACTTTCTTGGATACCCTAAAAATTGTACCCAAAAATGGCAGTTTGTTGGCTACCCTAAAAGTGTACCCAAAAAATGGCGCTTCATTGGGTACCCTAAAAATTGTACCCAAAAATGGCCCTTCCTTGTCTGAGCAGCTCCTGCCTCGTGCTCTGGAACCCTGGAGTTGCAGCCCAGAGAGGAGGAGCAATCTGCACTCATCTCACCCACTGCTCTTTATTGCTGCATTTATGGTGATTTTAATTATTTTTTTTTAATTTTTTTTTTATTCTATAAACCAACAAAACAAGCAGAAAGAGACAACAATTTTGCCGCTGGCCGGGTGGCTGCTGGAACATCCCTTGCAGAGCCACCAGGTTGATTTCTGCTAACTCAATTCACATCAAATTCCCTAAAACCAGCCACGGACGCTGTTGCTTCTTCCAGAGGCGCCAATATTCTGAATTAAGAAGTCTCAGGGAGCTTTGCTTACACTGGTTTAAACTGGGATTAGCTTTGCAGGATGATTCCCAACCAGGGTGTGATAAAATCCTTTGTTGTGCAGGGAGACTCTGAGCATCAAACAGCATTTATTTGCTGAGCAGAGCTCCAGATTAATAAAACAATGCCCAGCAGGACAGCAAGGCCAACCTCTGGCAAAATCCTGAGCTTCCAGAGCCTGGAATCTCAATCGCAGAAGCACTGGGTGCTTTTAGCTGTGATTTGTTGGACGGCGGCCACCTCACCAGGCACTTTGCCTGATGCTATAACAATAACTGCGTTATTTGCAACATCACAAATCTTTACTTCATCTGCAGAGGACGTGGATCATCAGCTCAGTCATTAATGAAGGTATTGAGTAGCTGAGGAGCAAAATAATCCATCCCTGAGGGAGCTGCTTTAAGCAGGGATGCTGCTCCTGCTCCTCTCCTCCACCTCGTGCTCAGCCCGCTAATTCCAGCTCAGGAAAGTTGTCCTTCATCAAAATTCCAGCTCTCTGACCACAGAGAGCAGGCACAGACTTTCCCAGAAAAAAATCCTGGGAAACTGTGAGAAGCTGTGAGAAACATAGAAGGAAAAATTCAAACGATTATTATCTCTCTTTCTGTAAATATATATTACATACATATTTATATATGTAATATATTTATATATATTTATATATAAAATATTCATTTGTATATAACATTTATATTACATTATATTATATTAGAATCATATATATTATATATTTTTATATATGTAATATATTTATATATTTATGTATATATTTATATTTTTATGTATTTATATATAGAAATATTCAATTTTAGATAACATTTATATTATATTAGAATAATATATATTATATATTTATATTTCTATATATTACATTATGTATAATATATATTATATTCATTTTTAGATAACATTTATATTATATTATAATCATATATATGATATATTGATATTTCTATATATTACATTATATATAATATATATTATATTCATTTTTAGATAACATTTATATTATATTATAATCATATATTATATCATATCATAATATATATGATATATTTCTATATAATATATGTTATATATAATATATTATATATAAAATATATTTATAAATATGGTTCTCTAGAGTGTGCTATTGATAGCTCACCAGTAGTGTGAGAGGTTTTCACTTTAAGACCAATCAAGTCTTAGATCCACCATTTTTTCTATAAGAGCTGTAGATTTCTCATAACAAAGTGTCTTTCATGCCTTCTAAATCACGGAGTCAATACTAATTATTACCTGGCTTGAGGCCTGCTACCACGAATTCCACCTCAGGAAAGTTGTCCTTGATCAAAATTCGAGCTGATAACAAGCCCTGAGAGGAAAATAACGGTGTTCTTACAATGCCTTAAGTTTTAGTTTTCATATTTTTCAGATTCTCTGCTGCCTCTCCCTGTGTGGAGCTCTGAGCTTCCTATCAAGTGTTGGCAAGTTCTCCTCGCAGTTCAGTCAGATAAAACAATCATTTTCCAGCTTGAGAACAAGGACAATTGATACAAACTCCAGGCCCAAAAAGTGCAAACAACAGAGAATTGAGGAGAGCAAAACTGGGAGGATGGCCCAGAAAATTTGTGGAATAGACAAAGCCAACAACTTAGCTGTGTATTAGGGGAGGAAGATGCCTTTATTCCAGTTTTCTCGAGTCTATGTTGTGTCGCTCCTTCCCAAAAAGCAGCACTCAGACAAACCTGAATAACCTGGAGAGGTTTTATTTCCTTGCCAAGGAAACTTTTCCCTTTGGTGAGCATGACCAGAGGGTTAAATTCAGCATAATCAAGCAGAAGTGGGGCTCTTCAGCTGCCTGAAGTCAAACATGCAGGTGCCAGTGCTTCAGGAGACATCAGCAATTCCTGATTTTCTCCATTCTGCCCTGTCTCCCAAACTCTGCTGAGCACTGAGGCTCTGCCCAAAAAAACCCAAAAAAACCAGAGCACAGCACCTCTGTGCTCCACAGGCAGCAGCCACTCCAGGATCCTTCACCAGGAGAAGGAATAAATAAGCTCTGAGTGACAGAGTTTTTAACAACAAAATCATTCCATGGGCAGAGTGTGTAATGAGTTCCAGTCAGAGCAAGTTATGGAGGAATAATTTTCTAGTACCTGCAGCTAGCAACCACTTCATGGGTGCTTTTTATTCCTGGGTTGTAAATTGATTTTATACATCATTTATCAATGGAGGCCTGGCTCTATAATGGGGATATTTTAATATTTATGCCTCTGCAGCCGCATGCTCAGCAAACAAATGGGAACAATAGGACATGGTTGGTGTTACAAGCCCCTGCTCCCAGGTAAGGGTGATGGAGGTCTGCAAGTGCCAGATAAACCCAGGGAAATTTGATTATGGGATGCATAAAGAATGATTCCTGTGCTGCTGGAGAGGATTAAAGTGCTGAGGGTTTGAGTTTTGTGTTGCATTTCCATACATTGGCTTTGGGAGGCAAAGGGGTCCTCAGGGGGACACACAGGAGATCCATGGCACACCCAGGGAGTGTGGGGGGATCCTGCTCCTTGGGGCACTGGGGGGATGTGATCCAACTCCTGGGGCTGTTGGGTTGTGAGAATTCCCCCAGGTCATGCCAAAAAACCCACACAGCATAAACCCCTAACTCAGCAGAGGCTGTGCCCCCTGTCCTGAGGCAGAATTTGGCCGTTCTGCAGCTGGGGGGAGCAAATTGTCCTTGCAGAACCTCAAAACTCTGCCCTGTCCTCACTCACCCCTCTCTAACGTTCATTTTCATTGTTTTACCTGCTGGGGAGCAGCGGTCCTGAGTGCTTCCAAAAAAAAAAAAAAACCCCAAACATTTCATGGCTCTGTTTATTTTCACCAACTCTGTAAATAAAACCCCTGACAAGTCCCTTCTCTCTGTTGCAGAGCGCTCACCCAGGGCTCCTGCAGAAGGATCCCGTGCTAAACCCGCCAGCTCCAGGGATGGGGCATTAATATTCAGCAGAGAGGCTGGAAAACACATTTACTCCCCACTCACAGCTAAAGCCGCTCCTCAGGCAGCTCTTTAATCTGTGGTCACCGTGCTATTTACTCCCAGAAAGGAGATGGATGCTCAGAGCTCTCAAGCTGGTTTCAGTTGCAAAAAGAAAAAAAAAAAAAAGGACTTAATTTAGGTTTAATTCAGGTGGGTGGAAGTGAGAACCAGCTGCAGAGGATGGGAACAAACCCCGTGTGCTTTGGGGTGAGGATGCACCTCTGCAGGGCCATAAATAGAGAGTTACACTCCCGCTGCACTAATTATCTCCCCATTAATTAGGCTGATGAGGCAGATTCTCTGTCTTGGTAAATGCCCCGTTGTTTATCAGTGCAGGTCCAACAACAGCAGGGCAGGAGCAGCTAAAACACATTTTTTTTTTCCTTCTCTCACCCTCCAGGTATCTCAGGTAATATTGATCACAGGTAATATTAATCTCAAGTAATACTAATTACAGGTAATATTCATCTCAAGTCATAAAAATTACAGGTAACATTTATCTCAGGTAATATTGATCACAGGTAATATTAATTACAGGTAATATTCATCTCAGGTAATAAAAATCACAGGTAATATTAATCTCAGGTAATAAAAATTACAGGTAATATTAATCTCAGGTAATATTGATCACAGGTAATATTAATTACAGGTAATATTCATCTCAGGTAATATTGAAAAAAATAAAAATACAAATAAAATTTAAATAAATTTAAATTAAATTAAATCTTTTTTTTTTTCTTCCTGCCTCACTTCCCTCTGCACCTTTCCAGCTCCTAAACTTGGCCTTGGGAAGACAAAAGCAGGAGAGGAGTGAGGCAGAGATAAACCCCCAAATAATTCTGCTTTGTCCTTTGGGAGGAAGTCTCTGGGATCCCCAGGCTCTGCCTGTTTAGGGGAGGACCAAAAGCACTTCTCAATCTTTTTTTTCCATTCTTCCTCCCTTGCATCAGGAGGAAAAACTAAAATTTCACAGCTTATGGCTCTGATGGTTGGTTTCTTTTGGGAAGAATGTGGAATAACCCTCCACAGGAGGAGCACAAGCACAGGGGAAGGCAACGTCAAGATAATCACCAACATCCCCATCCCTCCTTGTGCACTCAAACCACCCAGGAGCCCCTTGGAGGGGAAAAAAGAGCTTTTCATTCTAAAAAAATATTGCTTTGTCAAGGAGGAAGGGCTTCCTGCCCCTCTTACCTTCCCCAAGGGAAAGGATGGAAAAGCCAGGGTGGAATTCAGCCCATCAGGGCAGGAGTTAAACCCAAACCCTCCCACAAGCACAGGGGAAGGCAATGTCAAGATAAACACCAACATCCCCATCCCTCCACTGCCAAGGAGCCCCTTGGAGGGGAAAAAAGAGATTTTCAAGCTAAAAAAATTGCTTTTGTCAAGCATAGAAATGACAAAGAAACATTCCAATGAATAAATCAATATTCAGTCCTGAGCACCCTGGAGAAGGGAGCACACCCAGGTGCCAGATCCCTGCACATTTTTGTCTCTCCATTTTAATGTTTTGTGGTTTTTTCGGCACCTTCCCCTTCTGAGGCTGATGTTTGGAAGGATGCACAGAGCTAAATAAATGCTGATAACTCCCTGCTGGCAGGGCAGGGGGTCCTTCCCCTCCTGGCTGCGCCTGTCACTTGTGATCCACTTGGACACAGAAACAATTTTGCTCCTGGATGGCAAACAGACCCTTTGCCTTGAAAGATCAACCCAGCTTCCTGCTGATGCATTTGTGAGCTGTCATTGCACCCTGCCAGGGCGTCACTCACTGCTCTGGGAGCCTCCTGCTGCTGGGGGGGAAGGAGAGGGGATCCCAGCAGCCCTGAGCCCACATCAGGGCCAGGCTGGGCTTTGGAGGGAGAACCGCCCTGCAAAAGGAGCGGGCTTTCCTCCCCAGCATGGCTGAATTTTGACAGAATAATAATAATAATAATGATGATAATAATAATAATAATAATAATAATAATAATAATAATAATAATAATAATAATAATCCACTAAGGTCAATAAGTCCGAGTCCTGCACTTTGGCCACAATAACCCCCTGCAACGTTATAGGCTGGGGACGGCGTGGCTGGGA
>NW_005054593.1:301629-305693 GCF_000277835.1 Geospiza fortis | reverse complement strand
TGAAGAACGACTGAGGGAGCTGGGGTTGTTCAGCCTGGAGAAAAGGAGACTCAGAGGTGACCTTATCATTCTCTTCAGCTCCCTGAAGGGCGGCTGTGCTGAGCTGGGGTCGGTCTCTTTCTCCAGGCAACAACAGACAGAACAAGAGGACACAGCCTCAAACTGCGCCAAGGGAGGTACGGGCTAGAATTAAGGAGGAAGTTTTTCACAGAAAGAGTGATCAAATACTGGAATCATCTACCCAGGGAGGTGGTGGAGTCACCATCCCTCGATGTGTTTAAAAACAGACTGGATCTGGCACTTGGTGCCATGATCTAGTTCAGGTGTTTGGGCTGGGTTGGACTCGATGATCTTAAAGGTCTCTTCCAACCTAGAAATTCTGTGATTTCAGGACAGCACTATGGGTGTCCTGAAGGTGTTTTTCCCACCACATCCCATTTTTTATGGACAGCATAGATCAATTGAAATAATTCTCAAAAAAATCCCTGCTTTTCTATGGGCTGAAAGCTTGGAATGACTCTGGGATGGGCTCCTAAAGGGGTTATTCACCCCCACATCCCACTCTTGATGGATAGCACAGATCAGTTGAAGCCATTCCCCAAAAAACCCTGCTTTTCTATGGGATGGAAGCTTGGAATGACTCTGGGATGGGCTCCTGATGGGATTTCAGGACAGCACTTCGGGGATCCTGCAGTGGTTATTTACATATTTTCCTCTCTCTGTATTGCAGGGAGATCTCACAAGTGTTTTTTCCCCCCACATCCCATTTTTGATGGATAACATGGATCAGTTGAAATAATTCCCCCCAAAAACCCTGCTTCTCTATGGGATGGAAGCTTGGAATCACTCTGGGATGGGCTCCTGATGGGATTTCAGGACAGACTTTGGGGCTCCTGAAGGGGTTATTCCCCCACATCCCATTTTTGATGGACAGCACGGATCAATTGAAATAATTCCCCAAAAAAATCTGAAAGCTTGGAATGACTCTGTGACGGAAGAGTGGAATTAGCATGTGTGACTTCCCCGAGCACCCAGAGCGTGGGGATGGAAGGAGATGCCTCCTCCTGCTCCCTCCCATCCCCGATTCCTGCTCCTCTCCGGAGAGCAGAGATAAAATGCATTCATTACCTCCCCTTCAGCAGGGGAAAATGAGGGGAAAGTGGTTGTTTATTAGATGTCGAGAAATACCAAAACCCTTTTAACTTGTACTCTAAGAGAAAGGAAAAAGGTAAAAAGGTAATTTTCCAGGAAGCTCCTGTCACTGAAAAGAAGAGAGTAAAGAAGACTGCTTTTATTATCTGCTTTATTTATGGTTACTTAATAATGACACAGACAAGTGCATTACTCGCTCACCACTTCCCTGCTGCTGCCTCTGGAAAGACAAGAGAGCAATCAAGTGTGGGCCTGTTTGCTAAAAGCTGAGCTCCAGAGTCCACCAACAGCAGTTTTCCTTGGAAAAAAATGAGATTTAACAGAGATTTCATGGAGAGTCCCCTGATCCTGGACCTTAGGGCAGCAGGGTTTCAGGAGAGATGTCAGCCAAGAGGGGGAAAGGGGAAGAGAGAATTTAATTTTAGAGGATTTCCTACTTCTTTGTGGGATATTGAGCATTTTTAAGCTGTCAAATGAGAATATCTACCCAAGATGGGATTCACAGGGTTTGGGGAGGGAGGTCAGCCAAGAGGGGGAAAGGGAAGAGAGAAATGAATTTTTGAGGATTTCCTACTTTATTTTTTTGTGGGATATTGAGCGTTTTTAAGCTGTTAAATGAGAATAAGTGCCCAGGATGGGATTCACAGGTGCTGTCACTTCTCTGGCTGGTGACAATTGTGGCATTCAGCAGCTGAGCCCCTGTGGCTGTGACAGATGAGAGGACGTGCAGGGACCCAGGACAGGAGAGATCTGAGAGCCAGAAGCAGCCAGGGAGGTAGAAGTCCTGAGCAGGAGTGTTTAGAAATGTCTAAAATGTAAAAATGAACATTTATGGGGACAGGAACAGCCTCTGCACACATCGGGGTAAGAGCACAGAAAGAATTTCAGGGCAGGGGGAGGAAAGATGAGCCTCAAGCAGGGGTTTTTCTGCCTTGATCAGAAAAACCCTGATAAAGGGCTTAGGGAGAGCGTAAAAGGAAAAAAAAAACCCAAAGCACCTCAGGCCCATCTGTCTCTGCCACAAACAGCCACGCTGGGCACTAAGGAGTTTGCTGGGAGATATTTTCCCTGCGCTGATGGATGGCATTTTCCAGGCTGTTATTAACTGGACTCCACCACTTTGGGCTGATCTATGGAGCAGCGGCAGCTTGAAAGCATTTGGCACTGCAGCCGTGGATGAGGGCGAGGAGTAAAAAATGGAAGCAGCTCCTCAGAGCATCCCCATCTGTCAAGGTGTGCACAGGGGCTGCGGGTGATGAGGAGGGAGGGAGGAAGGGCAGGGGCAGCACTTCCCTGCAAAATCAGCCCTCTCCTGGTGGTTCCAGCAGCTCCAGCCTCTCCCAGAAGGGAGAAATCGGATGACCACTCTGAGAAGGAGCAGGGGAAGAAGGGAGGTGGGGATGGAAGGAGAAGCTGAGGTTTGCAGGGTGAAGGAGGCAGGAGGAGCCTGCTCAGCACAGGAGGGTGAGGGTGGCTGAGCGTCACGGACACGTTTTATGGAAAATCCTTTCCTTAGGAGTTTTTTTCCTCCTGAGAAGCTGAGAGGCCTCAGGAACAAAATGTAAACAATGGTTATCTGCTGCTGTGGAATGCAACAGGTGCATCTGTGATTGGTCTCATGTGGTTGTTTCTAATCAATGGCCAATCACAGCCCAGCTGGCTCGGACTCTCTGAGAGTCACAAGATTTTATTATCATTCTTCTTTTGTTCTTTGCTAGGCTTTCAATGAAATCCTTTATTTTATTCACTTAGTATAGTTTTAATAGAATATATATCATAAAATAATAAACCAGCCTTCTGAAACATGGAGTCAAGATTCTCATCTCTCCTTGTCCTGGCACCCCTGTGAACACCACCACAGCTGAGGGCACCAATGGCCAATCCTCTTTTTTGGAAGTGTCTGTGGAGCCTGAACCACCCTCTCCAGCATCCCAAAGGCAGGGAAGGCACAGGGGGGCTCCCACCCCCAATAATTAGGCATTTAATTAGCAGTGAGCAGAGCACAAAGCCAGGGTGGAGAAAGCAGGGAACAAGGTTGAAATATTTCCCTGAGCCAGCACTTCTGTTCTGAAAACACCCAGCGCTGTGACCTGCAATCAAAACAGCAATTCTGAATATCAATTAATCTTACTTTAAGCAGTTCTCGCTGCTGGGTTGTGATCTACAATTCAAGGTTTTCTCCTGCTGCACCCTAAATTTCCTCTGGCACCCAGGAGTAGAGATCCAGCCCCACCCCAGCCTGCTGGGCACTGCTGATCCTGAATCCACACACAAAATCCCCTCCAGTCTCTCCTCCAGCTCGAGCATTTGCCCAACTTTAGCACTAATTTATGAATCATTTCATTCAACTTGAAAGTGGCCTGTGTAATATTTATTTGTCCAATATCCATCCACTCAGCACCGTCTTGCCACAGTTTCAGGGGTCTAATTAAATCACAGCCTGAATTGGAAAAAGCCATTCTTGCAGCAAGGCTGAGCTGACCTCCTCAACTCATTTATCCACTGATAACCCTCGTGTGGAAGCACTCAGCCCCCCTGAGGGAAAATCCACTTCACATCCCATTGATCCCCAGCTTTTCCCTGACTCCTCAAGCAGCTCTTGGCTTTTATTCACTGATCAGAAATTACTGCACCAGCCACCAAAAAAAATAAAAACAAAAAACCACCAAGCCAACCCTTCATCCACATCACCCAGGGAGGCAAAGCTGTGAGAAATCACGGGAGGGGACACAGAGCCAGGGCAGCCCAGGGGGGGGTTATGAAAGGTGACAGCTCTTGCTGCTGTGCTGCGTTTGAAAATGTGAGTAATCATCAAGGTGTCGTTTGTGTTCTCCCTCTGATCAAAGCGCTGGACAGAAAAACATCGAGTTCTGCAGGGGAGCAGAGGTGCTGGAGCAGCCCCAGCTGTCAGC
>NW_005054593.1:294643-301601 GCF_000277835.1 Geospiza fortis | reverse complement strand
CTCATGTTCTGTGAGTATTAAACCAAGCAAACAACAGCTGCTTCCCCTCCTCTGCAGCACCAGCAGGACCTGGGCTGTTCATCATTAATTCTGCTTGGCATTCCCATCACAGGGGTACCAAATCCTGCTCCCCGACCTCGTGTCAGGTGCTCATTGCTCCCAGAACAAGCAGGTGCCCATTCCCATCACAGGGGTACCAAATCCTGCTCCCTGACCTCGTGTCAGGTGCTCATTGCTCCCAGAACAAGCAGGTGCCCATTCCCATCACAGGGGTACCAAATCCTGCTCCTGGACCTCGTGTCAGGTGCTCAGTGCTCCCAGAACCAGCAGGTGCTGCTGGAGCCAGGCTCGCCCTGCCCATGGAGGGATGCAGCTCATCTGGAAAGCTTCACACACCCAGAGGGAAGCCAGGCAGAAGGAAATTCATCATCCCCACCCAGGCGGGCAAAGTGAGACAGAGAAACTCTTCCCATTCCCACAGATCCATCCCCCAGGGTCCCTGCAGAGGGCACAGAGCCCTTTCTGTGCTGGTCTCACCCAATCTTGCACCCTCCTGGTGGGACAGCAAATCCCAAAAACCCCTGTGCTGGCTGAAGGTACAAAGGAGGTGTAGAAGAGCCCCCAAATCCCATTTTCAGCAGCTGTGATTATCCAGGGAAGAGGCACAGAAAGCCTCAGCAGCTCATCCAAGCCAAGGTCCAGCTCCCAGTGGGATGCAGGCCCTGATTCCCACAGAGTGCTTTGGAAATGTCATCCTCAGCCACTGGGGAATGAAAAGGCCAAAGGAGAATTTCCTCATGGAGAGCAGAGGGATTTGCTGCTGCCAGGGGATGCTGCCTTGAGAGAAGCAGCACGATGTGTCCCACAGCAGCAGTGAGCCCCTCCCAGGGCTCCCCTGTGCACTCATCCATCCCTTCCTCCTCCTCCTCCTCCTGTAGCCATATTTTATGAAAAATCCTTTCCTCAGGATTTTTTCTCCTGAGAAGCTGAGAGGCCTCAGGAACAAAATGTAAACCATTATTATCTGCTGCTGTGGAATGCAACAGGTGGATCTGTCATTGGTATCATTGTTTTTAATTAATAACCAATCACAGTCCAGCTGTCTCAGACTCTCTGGTCAGTCACAAGATTTTCTTATCATTCCTTTCTATTCCTTGCAAGCCTTCTGATGAAATCCTTTCTTCTATTCTTTTAGTATACTCTTAGTATACAATTTTCTTTTAAAATAATATATATCATAAAATAATAAATCAGCCTTCTGAAACATGGAGTCGACATTTTAATCTCTTCCCTCATCCTGGCACCCCTGTGAACACCACCACGCTCCTCCTGCAGAGGAAAAGGGAAGATTTCTGTGCTCTGCCCAGAGCCATCTGCCCTGCTCCACTCTGCTCAGTCAGCAGCTGCAAAAATTCCACCAGGGCTTGGCTGGGGCTGCTCCACCAGCCCTGAGCCTGCTGGGGAAGAGAATGGATGGATCAAGTGGCAAAGAGGGGGAAATAAAAATCCTGGGAGCTGCTGACTTGAAGGAAAATGTGTCTCTTGCACATTAGTCTGGGGATCCAGAGCCTCTCCCCATCCTCATCACGCTCCAGCTCTGTCCCTTGTCACTGTCATATTTTCTGGAAAAATCCCCTTGCCCAGGATTCTGGCAATATATATATTATGGCCACATGGAGATCTAAACAATCATGTATCTATTAAATAATAATAATAATAATAATAAATTTTTAATTCCAAGGGTTTACAGCTGGGTCTAGGACCAGGTGAAAAGTCTGGGACAAGCCACTCCTCTGTGCCAAAGGGAATAAAGGGAATTTGTGTGATGCAGAGCTCAGCTGAAGGTCACAGGACGGGCACAGAAGAATGGAAGCCCAGCAAGAACTGAAATTTTGGTTGGATACCAGACCAAAATGCAAGAGAAAATAAAAATGCAGCAATCCCCCAACACTGGGAGCATGGCTGCTCACATTACAGAGGGCAGAACAAAAACAAAATGTGGGAAAAGCTGTTAAAAGAAGAATTTTGTTCTCCCTTTTCCTCTAAGCCTTTACAGAGTTATGCAAGTTGACTTTATCTGCTGCAAATCCCCTTTCTGTTGTCAGTCCTTGGCAAGTCAAAGTCCTTAATTCTCCTGCACACACTGAATTGTAGGGTGGGTAAAATCTGCTTCAGCCTGCCCGAAATGAATCCCAGCTCCAGCTCCCCAGGCCACTGATCCCAGCCTAAACCCAGCCTAAAGCTCAGCCTCACCCCTCTTATCTGCTGGGCACTTTTATCTCTGATTTCCTCCTTGGTGCCTCTGAGCTCCATCACAAGAACATCTGGGGCTTTGCCATCAGCTCCTTCAACGTCTCCTGACAGGATTCTGTCACTATAGGACACGAAATAAAACAACGTGGACACGCAACTCTCCCAAGGTAAAAAAGAGAGAAATTTAATTTTTAACTCCAACATTTATAGATTTCCAAAAGTGCCAGTGGATTGGAGAGTGACAGTGCCACCTCCCCAATGACACTGGACAAACCTACAGCCCATCAAATTTCTCCTCCTCCACAAAAGAATACAAAACAATCAGTTATTTACATAAAGTACATGAAAAAGTTCGTTACAAAAATGTAAACATCAGAAGGCTTAAAAGAACTTAAAAAACCAAGATGACAGGATTCCTCTGCAGGAATTTGATGGTGACAGCCAAATATTGGGATGGAAAATGTGAAATTCTCCTTTTTATGCTGTTTGTGGATGGCTTTGCTATCAGACCAACCACAGCTGGGCACAGTTCAGTGCTGGCAGGGATGGGAAAGGTGAAATTCTCCTTTTTATGGGTTTGATCTCAGACCCACCACAGCTCTGTGCTGGCAGGGATGGAAAAGGTGAAATTCTGCTTTTTATGCTGTTTGTGGATGGTTTTCCTCTCAGACCCACAGCTGGGCACAGCTTGGTACTGCCAGGGATGGAAAAGGTGAAATTCTCCTTTTTATGGGTTTGATCTCAGAGCCACAAGAGCTGGGCACAGCTCTGTGCTGGCAGGGATGGAAAAGGTGAAATTCTCCTTTTTATGGGTTTGATCTCAGACCCACCTCAGCTCGGTGCTGCCGGCCTGAGACCCCAAATCCCTGCAGAGGCTCAGCTGTGCCCAGCTCCAAGGACATTTTTTGCTGCCTGGGCATTGCAGGGGCAGAGCTGAAGGGCACTGGCAGCACCAGGGCTCTGTGTGAAGGCTGAGGCTTTGTAAAGCTCAGCTTTCCTGCTGCTGGAGCTGGGCTTTGCCCAGAGGGATGAGTTGCAAGGGGAGAGCTCAGTTCTGTGCCAGGGGAATGCAGCAATCCCAGCTGGCAGAGCAGCAGCCCCTGTCTGCAGGAGCAGCTCCTTCCCCAGGTACAACCCTTGCTGTGCTGCCCCAAGAAATGCAGAACCCTGTCAGGAATCTTTGGGGTGAAGGAAAGGACACCCCTGTCACCCTGATTTTTTAAGATTTTCTAAGCCTTCTGATGTTTATATTCTTGTAGTGAACTTTCTCACACACTTTCTGTAAATAACTCATTGTTTTGCTTTCCTTTTTGGAGGGAGGAGAAATTCGATGGGCTGTTGGTTCATCCAGTGTCATTGGAGAGGTGGCACTGTCACCCTCTAATCCACTGTCACTTTTGGAAATCTATAAATGTTGGAGTCAGAAATTTAAAATTCTCTTTTTACCTTGAGAGAGCTGTGTGTCCACGTCGTGTAAATAACTTATTGCTTTGCATTCTTCTATGGAGGAGAAGAATAAAAAGGAGAATTTCACCTTTTCCATCCCAATATTTGGCTCTCACCATCAGATTCCTGCAGAGGAATCCTGTCACTTGGTTTTTTTAAGTTTTTCTAAGCCTTCTGATGTTTACATTTTTGTTACAAACTTTTTCACACACTTTCTGTAAATAACTCATTGTTTTGCTTTCCTTTTTGGAGGGAGGAGAAATTCGATGGGCTGTTGGTTCATCCAGTGTCATTGGAGAGGTGGCACTGTCACCCTCCAATCCACTGTCACTTTTGGAAATCTGTAAATGTTGGAGTCAGAAAATAAACTTCTCCTTTTTTTACCTTGAGAGCAGTGTGTGTGTTTGTGTTGTTTTGTGTCCTATAGTGACACACCCCAAACCCACCCAGAGCCCCAAAGTGATGCCACAGCTCTGCAGGTCCCCACAAACACGCAGAGCTGTGCCAGTGCCGGGGCACTGAGGGGAAATTGCACATTTCTGCTGCCAGGCTCCTCTCGCAGCCCTGAACTGGGGGTTTGGGTAAAACAGAGCCAGCATTAACCCAGCATCAGCACAAGGAGAGCAGCCCCGACTACCCACAGGGCTGTGGGGTCTCAGAGGATGCAAACAACCCCAGGGAGCAGCTCTGGCTCAGTGATTATCATTGAATTCAGCCCCGCAGAGCTCAGGCAGGCACAGCTCTGAGCTCTCTGCATTGTGTGCAGCCCCATCCCCTCAATATCCTCTGTGCACTCTCCATCCCAGCCACACTCTGGAGATAAAACCTCTGCTCAGCCTAAACAATAGAATCCATCAGCTTCTCCAGATGCTGAAAATCCCCTCCAAGGAACCTTTATTGAGTTTCCCCTCCCAGCATCCCAAACTGCAGTTGGTTTGTTTGCCTTTCAGAGCTTTGGCTGCAGCAGAGCCGAGCCCAGTCATGTGCTGGTGGCCTCTGGGATGCAGAGCTGAGGCTGGCACTAAATCACAGCTACTGCCCTTGGGAGCAGTCACCCTGCAGCTGGAGGAGGGGACAAACCCCACCGGGGACAGCAGGTGCCAGTGTCCCTTTGCAGCTGCCTGGCATCCACCCCAGGGTGGCATTTTCCCCAGCAGGTCACTGCAGGTGGGGCTGCTGCTCTTGAAATCCCTTTTTGCTGCACCTTTTCCTGGTGCAGGTGGATTTGTGTCCCCTCCAGGTCCCCCAGTGGATTTGTGTCCCAGCCAGGTGCCCCTTCCAGTGTCCTGGTGGATTTGAGTCCCCTCCAGGTGTCCCAGTGGATGTCCCAGTGGATTTGTGTCCCCTCCAGTGTCCTGGTGGATTTGAGTCCCCTCCAGGTGTTCCAGTGGATGTCCCAGTGGATTTGTGTCCCCTCCAGTGTCCTGGTGGATTTGTGTCCCCTCCAGATGTCCCTTCCAGGTGCAGGTGGATTTGTGTCCCCTCCAAGTGTCCTAGTGGATTTATGTCCCCTCCAGGTGTCCCAGTAGATTTGTGTCCCCTCCAGGTGCCCCAGTGGATTTGTGTCCCCTCCAGCCCCTCCTGACCCAGCGCACAAAATTCAAAATCACTCCTACATCCCCCTGAGCTATTCCACACTTCAAACCTCCAGCAGAAATCACTCCCAGCTCCTGCAGCTCCTGCAGCTCCAGGTTTCCTGGGATTATTTCTCTGCAGAGTCCCAGCAGAGCCCCCTCACCCCCAGCACTGAGGGTTGGCTGAGGACAGCACAGGTGGAGCGGCCAAACCCTTCCCTCTGCTCACCTCACAGCTATTTAAAGGTGTGGTATTTCAAGTTTTACCATCCTCCTCGAAGAATAAACTCATCCCTGCTCTCTGTGCTCAGCTCCTGCCTCGTCCTCCACAGGCAGAGTGGGGACTTTGGCCAGGTGGGGACGTGGTGACAGCTGCTGCTGACTCAGGGTGGGGCTGCTGCTGCAGGGACACTTTGTTCCCACTCCCAAAATCAGCCAATTTGCACAAAAATCCAAGAACTGATGAGGCCAAGGAGTGCTTGTACAGCCACTTCTGGAGTCGCTTTCCAGCACTCCTCCCCCCCCCCCCCCTCCCCCCTTTTTATTTTATTTTAAATTGCAGTGTAAAGCTGAGAAGGTCAGCTCGTTTTTACAGGCATAAATTAGACTCGTTATTTGTTAAAAAGTCAGACTGGGAAAGAAAATGTGAATTTGCTGAGGAAAAATAAAAACATTAATGAGATCTAAGAATTATTAACTGGTCTGGGAAGGAGAGAAAAGGGAATTTAGGAGTGTTAATTAAAGATAAGTGCAGGAAGTGGGGACACTGCAAGGATACTCAGAGGGGACCAATTCTCATGGCTTGGCTTTTTTCCTGAGCTTGTCCCACTGGGGGAGGATTTGATCAATTATTTGTGTGTGGGGGGCACAAGAGAGGATTTGGAAGGGAATATTTGGGGCCTGAAGAGGAAGGAACAGAAGGCACAACTATTCCTTTTTATTCTATACTGACTTCTATCAGTTCTGCTTTGCTTCCCTGGATATTTTCTATGCCTGGAGCAACAAACTTCTATCTTATTCTCCCCAAGAAACAGATGTGAAAAGTTTGGGAAGGGAATTATCCAGAGAACATTCCAGTGTTCTCCTATCCCAAATTAATGCAGGTATCCCCCTGAAAACTCCCTGCTCCTGTCCCTGAGTGCTGCTTCTTTCTTTCCTCTCTTTTCCCCTCTCCAGTAAATCCGAGTGAAGCATTAAACATAAACTTCTCCTAAAAGCCCTCCCAGGATAAAAGGACAGCAGTGTAATTCCACAGCTCTTTAAAGTGGACCCATAAAGGTTAAGTTTAATATCAGGGAGATGAGATTTTCACCTGGCTGCAGCTGGCACTCACAGAAGCTCTCACAAGAAATCCTCCGTGCTCCTTCCCTGTCCAGGGCTCATTCCACAGCCTGGATCACACCTGGCCAGGGACTGGGGTGGATTTCCCACCCCAAAGCCAGGCAGGAGCAGCCTGGGGTAGGGGAGGTGTCCCTGCCCATGGAGCTGGATGAGTTTGAAGGTCCCTTCCCAAACCCAAACCATTTTAGGATTCTATGAATTGGAAGGGGATCCCAGTAAAAGGGCATAGAAATGGGTTTTTTTTTTCACAAAAATAAAAGCCAGAGGTGGCTCATTTTGGTTTTTTAGCTGGCACTGCCTCTGCTAACTGCTGGATTTACAAAGTTCCTGGTTTATAACAGCAG
>NW_005054593.1:284238-294435 GCF_000277835.1 Geospiza fortis | reverse complement strand
ATTATATTATATTATATTATATTATATTATATTATATTATATTATATTATATTATATTATATTATATTATATTAATTCTATTCTATTCTAATGCTATACTAAAACTATGCTAAAGAAATAGAAGGATCCACACAGACGGCTCAGTAAGAATGAATAATAAATTCATGACTGACTCTTCAGAGTCTGATACAGCTGATGGTGATTGGTCATTAATTAAAACAATTCACATGAAACCAATCAAACAAGCACCTGTTGGTAAACAATGTCCAAACACATTCTAAAGCAGCCAAACACAGGAGAAGCAAATCAGATAATTATTGTTTTCATTTTTCTCTGAGGCTTTTCAGCTTCCCACGAGAAGAAATCCCGGGCAAAGGGATTTTTCAGAAAATATCACAGTGACAGCCACAAAACCTAGAGCTCCAAATCCCTGCAGCTCCTCTCCTGCTGCATCACCAACACAATGGGAATCTGCCCAAGCCAACAAAAAACAAATCCTGACTGCAGAATTTGCTGGATCCAGAATTCTGTGCCAGCAAGGATGAGAGAACAAACAGAACAAGCAAAGCTTGACCCCCCAAAGGCAGCAGCACCAGGATCAGCTGGGTGAAGGTGCTGACTCTGCTGGAATCCAAAAGGGAGAGGAGGGAAATCTGCATTGGGATGGGATGGGATGGATTCCAGCTCCCTCAAAAAATGGAATTCTGCAAGATCTGTCCCTGTGCTAAAGCAGGACTTGGGGCAGCTGCTGCTCGAGGAGGAAAACAGATTTTAATTCCATAAAATTCCTTCTCAAGCTTCTCCCAGTCTCCAAATGAGCTGCTTCTTGGTAAGTGTTTGAGGGATAAATTTGGGATTAATTCCAAAGAATCCTTGAAACACCCTCAGCACTGCAGGGAGTGTGGGACATGAGAGCAGCTCTTTGAAAACTTGAGCTCTCTATTTTTGCAAAGAGAGGAAAATTTGACCTTTTTTTTAGGATTAGAGAGGATGGACTGAGGGAAGTCATCAGGTGCTGGGCACTAAAATTTTCTGTACTGGCAGAAACAACCAGAGGGTTAAAAAATGATCTGTACTCATGTCATAGCCACAGAGGGAATTTGGTAGAGACAAATCATCCCATTGGTAAAAAAAACCATAATTATCCTTTTTTCCCCTCACTGTTGCCCACCTCAGGGACATTTCCCAGCACAGAAAATGCCCATTTTGCAGATGGCACTAAAAATTAAGTTTGTTGCTCTCAGAGGGAGCAGGACCTCCAGATTCTTGGGAGTAGTTGCTCAGCTGAGGGTTCTGAGCTGCTGTGAGTGCCCCAGACAGGAAAGAAATGTTTTCACACCTCAAGAGAAGGGTAAATTGAACATGGGGAGCACCAGCAGAAAAGCTCAACCCTTTTTTCTAAAGGATAAAAAATTTGCTGTTCTCTGTCTCAGCCTCCCCTGGTGACCATCACAAATGTGTAAAATAAAACCAGAGCCATCCCTGAGTTTTCCCCCTCATTCCCAATATTCTCCAGTGAGAATATTGGGAATATTCTACTGGGAACTCCATGCTCAGGCTGCAGCTCACCAACAGGATGAAATTCCCCAAACCCTTCCACAGAAACCCTTCCAAAGTTCCAACTTTCCCCCCACCAGCCAATATTTCCCAGCATCTGTAGTTAGCTGAAATAAAAAAAAAATTAAAAAAAAATTTAAAAAGCGAGGAAAGCCACAAAAGTCCAAGAGATGTTGGGAAGAGCTCAGGCCCTGTCATTTTCAGGCTGGTTTAGACACAAACCTCATTTACCATCATCCCCTCTCTGTGCCCAGCAGCTCTGCTAGAAGGCTCAGAAAGCCTTGCAAGCAGGTGGAGAGAAAAGAACCCTTCCTCAGGGAAATTTTCTTCCTGACCCTGATTAATTGGAAGCTGCCTGGTGCCCTGGAGCATGGAGAGGAGGAAACCAAAGGCAGACAGGAAAGGTGCCCAGGGGGAGCAGCAGGTACCTGCCAGCTGACAAACTGGGGCTTGAAGTGTAAACCAGCCTGCAAGGGGATCTAAAAGCAGTTTAAAGTTTAGTTCTCTGCCATAAAAACAAGATTCTTTCCTCCCTGGGAATCAAAGAGGGTTTCCTGAGCTGAATTTCATTTCCTCTGTAATGAAAATTAATCGTAGTGGTAAA
This sequence comes from Geospiza fortis, assembly GCF_000277835.1. Lineage (NCBI taxonomy): Eukaryota > Metazoa > Chordata > Aves > Passeriformes > Thraupidae > Geospiza > Geospiza fortis. The sequence goes on along the minus strand of NW_005054593.1, from coordinate 292,274 downwards.
GACAAGGAGGAGATGCAGCTTCCTCCCAGCCCACAGCTCCACACCTGGCACTCCAGTGCTGCCTTGCACCATTCCCAGGGATAGGAAAAGATTTAAAATCATAGAAAATTCAGGGAGTTAGAAACAAAGCCAGGCTTAGGAAAAATGTTAAAGGTGGGACCTGGGAAATGTTGGGCCTTGTGTTTGCTAGATCAGGTGAAACTGCACCTGTGAAGTCAGTTCATGATAAATTATATAATTGTTAGACGTGATTAGATATAATTATTGTTTAAAGAATCATGAGAAACTGTTAGGGGTTGGAGGGGAATCACGAGAAATCCATGTTTGGATGAAATCAATGTATACAATAGGACAATGTAAGTTTAATAATTAATGTTAAGTTATATAACTTATAATTTATTATTGTATTATATTATTATAATATCATTGTTACAAGTAATTTTAAGCTATATAATGTATAAATTATATTATAGTATTATCATTATGGTAACTTTTTGTAAGTTATTAACTTATTTTAAGTTATATAATAATCAATATTAAGTTATATAATGATAGAATATAAAACATGTTCAGCCCAAAACCATGTTGGTGTCAGATTTTTGTGTGCACCCCTAACATCCAGTGCTCTTTAATACAACAACCTTATATAATCATTTTGTGATTATGTGTTCTTGAATGCTAACACCCAGGAATAAAAACCCATCCCGTAACTCCATTTTAATTATGGCAGCACCACATTTGAAGCCCATATTCCCCTCCCCTCACCATTTCAGCACGAGGTGAATCTGCTTGCTGTGCCACAGCTCCAGCATCACTCATTTCCACCTTGTGTTCTCTTCCATATAAAGAACTTATTGTATTTGTGGGGTGCCCCCTGGCAGGAAGGAAAGATGAATCTGACTCCATGTTCTTAGAAGGCTAATTTATTATTTTATGATTATATTATATTAAAAAATACTAAACTAAACTATACTAAAGAATACAGAAAGGATACAGACAGAAGGCTAAAAAGACAATAATGAAAACTCGTGACTCTCTCCAGAGTCCCGACACAGCTTGGCACTGGTTGGCCAAAGAGTCAAAACAATTCACATGAAACCAATGAAACAATCTCCAATCACAATCCACATGAGCAAAACACAAGAGAAGCAAATGAGATGAAGTTGTTTTCCTTTTCTCTGAGGCTTCTCAGCTTCCCAGGACAAAAATCCTGGGAGAAGGGATTTTTCAGAAAAGGTGAATGTGACACCACTGCTCCTCTGCGCCCAAGATCGGGTTTTTCCCATGCTGTCCCCCACTTTTCCATGCCTTGGGGCTGCCCTCAGAGCCCAGCAGCAGAAGAGTTAAGCTGATCAATAGCATAGGAGCAGCTCCAGGGGCCTGGTTCGCTGCCATCCATCATCACCATTTACATGAGAACTGTCAGGCTGCAAATAGAAAGCCAGGCGATGTGAAACAATCCTGTCTGAAGGTTTTTAGCACTCCTTACAAATTGCCGCCGTGAATAACTTGTTGCCTGTATTTATCCCTTTTCAAATTGTCTCTTAGCTACACTCATCCATCTTCATTCCTCCCCGCCTGCTCCAGACACTCTTGGCTGCTGCCTCATTATTTTACATTTGTGCGCTGCCACTTGGCTCAGGCTCGCAGAGCAGCCCCAGGAGCACAGATCCATCCCCGGGGCGATGCCACTGGGCTTTTGGTGGCCTTGCACACATTCCCCCTCATCCCTGTGAGGGATCTAAGCCTTGGCAGCAGGCTCCACCCCAGCCAGGACAACATCCCTACAAAACAGAGTTCTGCTCCCTAACCCAGAGATTTTCAGTCTCTTCACTCAGAGCTCTCTGCAGGGATGGGCTGGGAGATGCCTGAGATCTCAGTTTGTCCTTGCAGTGACAGCAGTGACAACTCCTCTGCTGGAGCCCACAACTCCCTCATTTTCCTGTGCCAGTGGCACCAGACATGAGAGATATTCCAGCAGCCCTGCTCACAGGCTGGAGGGGCACCCACAGCCCCTTGGAGCAGGAAATTGCAAATCAGAGCTGTCCCAGGGAGCAGACACCACACTTGGAGGAGCTTCAGCTCCAGCTCTGCTCCATCACCACACAGGCAGCTGCTGAAAGTGTGCCTCCACCAGATTTCTAGTCCAGTTTTCTAGTCCAGAATTTTATTCCAATTTTCTATTCCAGATTGCCATTCCAATTTTCTATTCCAGTTTTCTATTCCTGTTTTCTCACTGCTCCCTCTCTCAGGAATGCTGCCATCCATCCATCCATCCATCCTCAAACCCTTCCACCAAGCACACACCTTCACCCTTCCCGAGGAGGGAATGGTTCTTTCCCTCCTCCAGAAAAGCAGGAGCTCTCAAGCCACCTCCTTGTGGGCTGTAATTTTGCACCTATCTCAGCTGGGATTTATGGCACAATATCAGTTTATTTTGGACAGCATCTTTCACACAAACACTGCCACTCGAAGGCTTTCAGAGGCAAATAAAAGCGAGGCAAGCAGAGTACAAATTAAGGAGAGCAGTGCTTTGGAGGTGTGGAGTGGGGAATGCATCTGAGGCTGGCAAAAGAAGGAGAGAGGGAAAAGCTGGAGCATGGGAGAAGCAAGAGATTTAATTTGGAGGGGTTTAAAATGCACAGTGGTGGGAGAGAAACTGGGGGTGAAGGTGTGCGCTTGGTGGTGGAAGGGTTTGAGGATGGATGGATGGATGGATGGCAGCATTCCTGAGAGAGGGAGCAGTGAGAAAACAGGAATAGAAAACTGGAATAGAAAATTGGAATGGCAATCTGGAATAGAAAATTGGAATAAAATTCTGGACTAGAAAACTGGACTAGAAATCTGGTGGAGGCACACTTTCAGCAGCTGCCTGTGTGGTGATGGAGCAGAGCTGGAGCTGAAGCTCCTCCAAGTGTGGTGTCTGCTCCCTGGGACAGCTCTGATTTGCAATTTCCTGCTCCAAGGGGCTGTGGGTGCCCCTCCAGCCTGCGAGCAGGGCTGCTGGAATATCTACTGCCTGGCTTTTATTGCCTCTGAAAAGCTTTCAAGTGGCAGTGTTTGTGTGAAAGATGCTGTCCAAAATAAACTGATATTGTGCCATAAATCCCAGCTGAGATAGGTGCAAAATTACAGCCCACAAGGAGGTGGCTTGAGAGCTCCTGCTTTTCTGGAGGAGGGAAAGAACCATTCCCTCCTCAAAAGCGTGGCTGGGATTATTTGAGTGGTCAGGCTCTCAGGGCTTGGCTCTTCAAACCCATAACTCCAAAGGTCAGGTTTTGTTAAAACCATGCACAAATCCAACCCCCAAAGCCCTGGAGAATCCCTGGAGCTGTTTCAGGAGAGGTCCCAGACAAAACAGCAGAGAAATGCTTTGGAAAGCGACCCCAAAATTCCTAAATAACCTCTGTAATCCTGGGATGCAGCAGGGTGGGGAAGTTTTCCAACAGAAATACAAAATATCCCTAGAAAATAAATTATTTCAGAGTAACCAGCAGCGTTTAATCCAAGGGAATGAATGACTGAATTTTAATTTCATAAATAAAAGAGATATTTTGAACTGCATGTAAGAAAATAAAGTGCACTTCTGCTGACACGGGGAGAAATAAGTTCTTTTCTAGTTCCCTAGCAGCTTAAAAGCTGTCAATTAGCAAATCCCTATGCAAATGTGCTCCAACTTGACAGGCAGAGCTCCAAAACAGTGATAACACCACGGGGAAAAATGCACCAAAACCCACAATATTTACAGGAAGCAGCAACACCAGGTAAATATTTTCATATGCTGTAAACTCTATAGGTTTAAAGCGTTCTCAGCATTGCTTTTGATGCGATTAAAGGGTGGGGGAAAAAGGCAATGTGCAAATAAATTGCTAAAAAATGGGTGAAAAATGGGAGGTTCAGACAACTGAGTGTCAGAGAGGAGCATGCTGAATCAATAAATTGTGTTCTCAGAGGCAGAATTCACTTGCCCTTTAACTAAAATTGGGATCTATTCACTGCCTGATATCATGGTCACTTCCCAGAGCACTAAATCAAGGCTGGGATTTGTTAATCCTAGCATTTTGCTGACAGAGCAGAGCTCAGGCCCAGCCAAAAGGCACCAGATGGGCACAGGGGGGGACCCTGAGCACAGCAAAGCCAGAGGGAACAGTTTGGTGCTCACTTTGTGTTTTGTGTTTTGCTTTAGTGGCTTTAAATTGTTGTTCCGGGGAAGAAGAAGAGAAGAAAAGGAGAAAATTTCCCTGGAATGTGGAGTTGGGTGGTAACTCAGCCCCCCCAAAAAAGCCCAGAAGAATAAAGAGATGCAGCAGCAAAAAATATTTATGGTCAACAAAATCAGGTGCTCCAAAAAGCCAAGCTGGGCATGGGCTCTTCCCTCTTCTCCATCCTGGCACTGCTTTGGGGGATTTGTCAGCCAAGGGATGAGGAGAGAAGAGCTGGGATCACGTCAGGCTGGTCTAAAATGTCAGGTGGGGTCTACAACAGGCTTCAGGTCAGCTTAAAACCACACTTCAGGCCAGCTTGAAACCCCCACTGCAAGCAGGCCTCAACCTCTCTTCAGGTCAGTCTAAAACCCCATTTCAGGCCAGTCTAAAACCCCATTCCAGGCCAGTCTGAGAAAAGTTTAGGTTAGTGTAAACCCCACTTCAGGCCAGCTTGAAACTCTTACTGCAAGCAGGCCTCAACCTCTCTTCAGGGTGGTTTAAAACCCCATTTCAGGCCAGTCTAAAACCCCATTTCAGGCCAGTCTAAAACCCCATTCCAGGCCAGTCTGAGAAAAGTTTAGGTTAGTGTAAACCCCATTTCAGGCCAGCTTGAAACTCTTACTGCAAGCAGGCCTCAACCTCTCTTCAGGGTGGTTTAAAACCCCATTTCAGGCCAGTCTAAAACCCTATTTCAGGCCAGTCTAAGAAAAGTTTAGGTTCATCTAAACCCTCCTTCAGGCCGGCCTCAAACCCCTGCTGCAGGCCGGCCTAAAACCCAGCTTTGAGCCAGCCTAACAACACATCACATTGTTCTAAACCCTCACTTCAGGCCAGCCTAAAACCCTCACTGGAGGTTGGCCTAAACCCTCACTGGAGGTTGGCCTAAACCCTCACTGGAGGTTGGCCTAAACCCTCACTGGAGGTTGGCCTAAACCCTCACTGGAGGTTGGCCTAAACCCTCACTGGAGGTTGGCCTAAACCCTCACTGGAGGTTGGCCTAAACCCTCACTGGAGGTTGGCCTAAACCCTCACTGGAGGTTGGCCTAAACCCTCACTGGAGGTTGGCCTAAACCCTCACTGGAGGTTGGCCTAAACCCTCACTGGAGGTTGGCCTAAACCCTCACTGGAGGTTGGCCTAAACCCTCACTGCAGGCCGGCCTAAAACCCCATTTCAGGCCACCCTAACAACACATCAAGCTGTTCTAAACTCCCACTTCAGGCTGGCCTAAAACCCTCACTGCAGTAACTGCTGCACTTCACCAACACAGGCATTCCCCAGAAAAAGAATTTTGACTTTTTGGGGCAAGACAGGCTGTGCCTTCTGATCCTCTGGGCTGCCCTGGGGGGACTTCAGTTGATTTTTGCCTCCACATTCACTGAGCTCTTCCTAAAATTCACCCCTAAGCAGGGCTCAAAGCAGAGCAGGCAGTGAAACATCCCAGCAAGGCTTCCCTTGGTAACAATTGTGGCAAAACTGCATTTCCTGAGCAGCTGGATCACTGAATCCACAGTCAGGACACAACAGGCTCATCTCCTGAAAATAGCCCTTTCCTTTAGGTACTTTTTGTTGTTGTATCATTTTGCAAGAGCAGGAGGAAATTTGATGGAAAGCAAGCCTTGATACTAAAATATTTTTATTCTCTCTTTATTTTGCTGTTGAGGCAGAAGAGGCTTCAGTTCAGCTTTTTTATTATATTTTTTCCCAGACACAATTTGGTGTTAACGTTTCCTATAGGAAATGTGTCACCAAAGTTTTGCTGGCAGCTTCTCCACGAGCACACAGAGGGCCCTAAAAACAGGAGAGCAAAGCAATTCCCTGCAAGTCAGACTCAATCTCTGTCCACCTTTTGCCTCATTAGAAGAGAGGAGGTTCTGAGCCTGGCCCAGGGTTTTACTGCAGCTCTCAATTACCCCATGTACATTTTAAACACTTCCCAATTACTTGGGCCACCTCTCCTCGATCTAGGGCTGGGTAGTCCTTCTCCAAACTCCAAAAAGCAATCCAGGGAATAACAGCAGCCTGCTGCAATTCTAGGGACAGAGATGGGGATTTTTTACTCCCTAATAAAACATCACTCCCTTCCCCAGCCCAGCTTTCTCTGGATGTGGATCTTGCTCACTCACTAATGATTATTATCCCTTCTAGCAGCCAGTGGGAAGACTCCAGTTTGGTTCTGCAGGGATATTTATTACCCAGGCTGCCCTTTGATCCTGTTTAGTCTAATTGAGCCTGGCACACGGCTCAGCCATGCTGATGGATCTGCCCCATAAAGGATCTTTGCAGACAGATGGAAGTTCCATGATTGCCTCCTTTTCCCTGCTATTAGAGGAGCTGGGCTCCTTCCCTTGACTCACAATTTAATTACCAGGCATATGGAAACGTCAGGAGCACTGAAGCCAAGGCCCTTGCACAGATTTCAGTGCTCATTCCTGTGTCTTTGAGCCACCCTTGTGTTCTTTTTAAAGGCTCAACTCCTAAAACAGCCCCTTCAACACCACCCAGAAACAGAGATCCCTCAGTGAGATGCTGCTCTGGGTGGGTTCAGGGGAAGCAGCCAACAAAATTCCCATTCCCACAGGGCAAGGACAGAGGCTGATCTCCTTTTCCCGAGCCCAGTTCCCTTCTCCCCAACCCCGTTCCTTTTTCCCAAGCTCCATCCCCTTCTCCTGAACCCAATTCCCTTTTCCTGAGCCTGATTCTTTTTCCCCGGCCCCATCCCCTTCTCTCCAGCCCCATCCCCCTTCTCCTGAACAGAATTCCCTTTTCTCCAGCCCAGTTCCCTTCTCCCCAACCCAATTCATTTTTCCCAAGCCTGATCCCCTTTTCCTGAGCCCAATTCCCTTTTCCTGAGCCCAATTCCCTTTTCCTCAGCCCCATAACCCTCTCCTCAGCCCCATGCTCTTGTCCTGAACAGAATTTCCTTCTCCCCACCCCTGTCCCCTCCTCCCCACCCCAATCCCCTTCTCCCCAGCCCCATCCCCTCCTCCTGAGCAGAATTCCCTTCTCCCCATCCCCATCCCCTCCTCCCCAGCCCAGCCTCTCACTCAGAGCGCCCCAGCCCTCATTAGCTCTGTGATCTCCTCCTAGCTGGAGGTGCTCGCACCTCACCAGCTCCTCCCGCAGCATTTATCCCCTCCCAGCTCTCCCAAATGTCAGGCACCCGTGAAAAACCCACAGGTTTCAGCTCCTGCCTGGGTTTTAAATATCAAGATGCCATTAAGGCTCTCTCGGTGCCCTCCAGGAAGCAAAATGAGAGGACAATGGCAATTCCTGGGCTCTTTGTGGCTTCCTCCTCTCCAGATTCCCGTGGGGATAAGGATGCTGCTCCCCAGGCCCCCCACTCTGTACAGCAGGCTCTGGATTTGAGGCACAGGGGAGCAGCAAGGGCTGGATAAAAGGAGTTTTCCAGGCATTATTCATCCCTAAATAATCATCCCTGCAATATTCATCAGGGATGGCCCTGACCCAAACAGCTCCTGGCTGGTTTAGGTGCTCCTGGTGCACTGGGAAGGTGACACTCAGACACCTCCTACACTCAGAATTTCCCAATAATTTTACAAGAAAGACCCAAAAGAGAAGGAAATGTCCCCAATCCGATGGGAACCTGGCAGGCAGCACCAGCCCCTCCTAAAGGGAGTCCATTAAAATTCACCTCACCCTTTCCTGCTCATTATCCAACATTTCCTTGTTTCACTTCCCTGTTTCCAAATGGAATCCTCAGTAAAACAAATCTCAAAAACAAACCCAAAGGGAATGAATGGAGGAAGGGGAGGATGGAGAGGTGACATTCACTCCTCCCCCCCTCAAAAGAGACACCTGACAATTCCTGC
>NW_005054593.1:274496-284228 GCF_000277835.1 Geospiza fortis | reverse complement strand
GTCGTATTCAGAGGGATAATTGACTCCCTGTCAATTAGACAGGGAAATCAGATCAAAGTTATAATAAGATTTCTATAAAAAAATAATAAAAATTGAAAATGAACAGAGAATGGAAGGAAATAAAATGTACAGAGTGGTCTAATGGGGGCAAGGATGGAGAGGAACCCTTTGGAGAAGGAATGGGAGCACAGCTGAGTTTCCTCTGGCTTGGAATCACTTCAGTGCTCCCACAGACCTGGAGAAATTATATTGAACATTAAAAACTTCATCTGTAGGTCCAGAAAGGTGCCTGAACACCTGGAGACATCCTAAGCAACACCTGGAAGGAAAGGCTGCTCTCCCCTTGCTGCTCAGGGCACGAAAAACTCTCACCATGTCACCACCCCCTCCTTTCAAAGGCTGAAAATCAGCTGGTGAGCAGGGAAATTCCCCTTTGAGGCTGAAATTCTACAGGAAAATTCCCATTCTCTTTGCCAGGCACTGGGGTTGTGTTTTCCAGAGCATACTCACATCCGTGCACTCTGATCCCAGCACAGCATTCCAACAGCCAAGTCACCACTGGTATTTCCCTAGTTTGATATTTTTGTCACTTCCTCTTGCTTTTTTCCCCACTTTTTCTCTCCTTTAGGAAAAAAAATCTCTCTCCCTCTGCTTTCCTTGCCCTCCAATAGAAGCCTGCGCTTCTCTGCTCCCTTTCTCAATTTCCACTCTCTGTTTGGCCGAGTCCAATTCAATTTAAACCAAATTACTTTATTGGTGCCACTGAAAACACAAGGCTTGCAAGGAGCCATTAGGAACATGTTCAACCCCACATTATGGAAAAAACATTTAAGGGAAGGAACTCTCCAGCAAATGGAATCAATACATTCCAGGTGAAGAATTGTCAGGCATGGGAGGAAAGGAGTTGGAGGCAAACTCGACAAAATTCCGAGCTGATAATGTGTCAGGACATCAGCAGCAGCATCCCAAGTGCCTTTGATGCCTCAGGTTTTGGCTTTTCTATTTTTCAGGTTCTGTGCTGCTTTAGTGTGTGGGTCTGGGCTCACATCAGGGGATGCTGAGCTCTGTGGACAGAGCAGGGAGACAAAACAATTCCTGCTCCAGCTGGGCACCAAGGACAAATGATCCAAATCTCAGCCCCAGAGCACAAACACCGTGGGCTGGAGAGAGAAAAACAAGCAGGGTGGGACTGCCTGGGCTAAAACTGGAATGGGACAATGAACTGCAAGGTGCAAATGGAGCAGAACTGATCCAAGGGACAGACCCCGGGAGCGGTCGGGGATTTTGGGACCATTTTGGGTCACCTTGGGTTCATTTTGTGACCATTTGGGTTCATCTTGGGTTCATTTTGTGACCATTTGGGTTCATCTTGGATCAGCCTGCGTCGAGTTGGAGGCCATTTTGGGTTCATTTTGGGACCATTTTGGGACCATTTTGGTTCATCTTGGGTGCAGCCCTGGCTGGGCTCTTGTGCTGCCCAAGGTGCATCCATGGAGGAGATGCTTTTAATAAATCCCTGCTTTATTCTTTAGCTGTGTCCAGCCTCTGTTCCAGGCCAACCTTCCCAAATCATCCCCTGATTCCTGAGCAGCCTTTCCCAAATGGATGCTCCCTCATTTTTCAGGAATTCTGGGCGGGAGCTGGAGCTGTTCCCTTTGGATCCCTTCCTGGCTGTGCTGCTGCCAATGAATCCACACTTCTCTGTCACTTCTGAGTCACATCTCAGATAGGGCTGAGGGTGGGCAGAGGCATTTTTAGACCCAAAGGGGGAGTGAGTGTTGTCTGTGGCCAATTTTAGCAGGTGGCCTCGAGTGACCTCTGATTCCAAAGGTTTATTGCCTGTTTTGGTTTAATTTTCTCCAGGAATAATTCTTAATTACTACACTGGGGCAAGGGAGCCTCACTTAGAACAAGCAGATCCTTAATTACACTCTTTAAATTTTGTGTAATTCCACCCCTCCTGAAGGAGTCAGGGGTTTCCCTTCTTGTCAAACCCTTTTTTTTTAAAATTAAATTATTTTTTAATTTTTTTCCCTTATCACAGAACCAGCCCAGCAAAGCTTTGCCTGGTGCACTTCAGAGAGGCACCTTGAAGCCAAGAGCTTGCTGTGAGAGCTGTGCCATCAAAAGCCAAGCTTAAAACCCAGACCCAGCCACCAAATCCAAGATTTAAAGAGATAAAGGAGAAAGGAGTCACCCATCAGTTACACACACAAAAAAAAATCAGCAAAAATCTACCTTAATAAATTTACAAATTCCCATTAGACAGCATTTAAGGTGTGGATTAATTAACTATGAAAAGCAGAAATGGTTAATTTTTTTGTTATTCACAAGTGATAGGATGAGGGGGGAAAGGCCTCAGGATGCACCAGGGGAGGTTTAGGTTGGATTTTAGGGGGAAATTTCCTCACCAGAAAGTCTGGCACAGGGGATTGAAGAGATCCTGGAGGGATTTAAAAGAGGTGTGCATGTGGCACTTGGGGACATGTGGTGGCAGTTCCAGTGTTAGGGCTGTGGCTGGACTCAGTATTAAAGAATTTTCTAACCTAAATGATGATTCTATTCCATGAGTTCACTGTAAATGGATTTTCAGAGGCCATGGGGATTTCTGGACTCCAGATTCATTCACACAGAGCTCAGTGGCTTTTCTGGAATGGATCACAGGGGGCAAAGCCACCTTCCCCACCAGGAATTGTCATTTTCCCTTCCCTAATGCACTTTTCCTGTTTCCCCACGCTCGTGCATGAAGATTTTAAATGATGATGATGATGATGATTCTATTCCATGAATTCACTGTAAGCAGTAAATAAATGATGATTCTATTCCATGAGTTCACTGTAAATGGATTTTCAGAGGCCATGGGGATTTCTGGACTCCAGATTCATTCACACAGAGCTCAGTGGCTATTCTGGAATGGATCACATGGGACAAAGGCACCTTCCCCACCAGGAATTGTCATTTTTCCCCTCCTAATTCACTTTTCCTCTTTCCCCACATTTGTGCACCCCAATTTGAGCCCCCTGCCCTGCTCCTGTCCCCTCTGAGCTGGGGACAGCTCCCTGTCCTCACTTCATTATCATCCCCTTGTTCTGACAACTCCTGGAGGCTCCAAAAATCCCAATACGGACCAAAAAATAAAAAAGAAATTCAATTTTCTCCTTGGAAGCAATCAGCCAGAGCACGTTGTGCTTACCGCAGAGATTAAGCGGTCTCAATAAAAATTTGATTTTTAGCACAGAACTGTCAGTGCTGCCTCCCTGTCACCCCTGGGGATGGCACAGCTTTTTAAGGCACCTCAAATCCCAGGGAAGGAATATTGTGATTATTCCAGATGAGGAATATTATTGTTGTTATCCCAGATAAATCATGTCAAACCCCCTGGCAGAGCACCAGCCGTGTTCCACCACACCTGAGTGAGGAGTTTCAAACGCTCACTGATAATGTTTGTCAAAACAAAGAACAACAAAATAATGGTGATAAATCCAGAGTGTGCTGAATTCTGAGAGTTAAATTACACAGCACTGAGGATCCAGCTGCTGGCAGGGGTGCATTAATCATTATTAATTGGGATGGTTATCTCCTCTCCTGCTTTATGTGTCCTTAATAGCACAAAATGCTTGCGAAATAATTTGCTATTCATCATAATTGATTGCTTTCCTCCTAAATATGAATCCTCAGAGCCATCCCTGTGTGGGACCTGGGAAATTTCCCTCTCTGCGAGGAGACCTTGCAGTGCCTTTTCCAAACATTCCTGATGCAGTTTCTGTCTGCATTTCCCTCTGTTTCCTTTTTATTGCTCTCCCCCCACCAGCCTGCCAATAAAAAATAATTTCTGAGCGTGCTGCAAACAAAGCCTGGCCTGGAAAGGCCTCCAGAGGAATCCTGGATGATGTTTTTAGCTCAAACAGCGCTGCCCAGGCTGGGTTTAACAAATCCACCCCGGGGCATCTGCCAGGGGCTGCAGGGGGAGGTTACAGACTGAGCTGGAGCTTCCCAAAAATCCTCATTCCTTGCCAATAACCACCCGCAGCACGGGGCTGAGGGGAGGGCAGAGAACATCCCAGTGCTCAGAGAGGTGCAGAATTGCAGGAATATCCCAAATCCTCTCCCTGGGGAGGCAGAGAGCTCAGCACAGCCCCGGAGATGGGGAGGGACAGCAAAAAGTCACACTGGACAACAAAATAATCCAAATTCATCATTCCAGCAGCCAAAATTCCCAGGTTAAACATCCATTCCCAAATCCTCTCCCTGGGAAGGCAAAAAACCCAGCACAGCCTTGGAAATGGGGAGAGATAACAAGAAGTCACACTGAGCACCAAAATAATCCAAATCCATCATTCCAGCAGCCAAAATTCCCAGGTTAAACACCCATCCCCACATCCTGCTCCAGGGAAATGCCAAAACCTCCCAAAAATCCTCATTCCTTGCCAATAATCACCTGCAGCAGCTGGGCTGAACTCACTGTGGGGTCACAAAAACTGGGAAAAATTCCAGTTGTGGCAGAGAAATCCCTGCTAGGAATATTCCCATCCAAACACCCAGCCTGCTTGAACTCCTGGAAAATTGCTTTTAAACAAAGCTTCAACCCTAGAAAAAAACATTAAAAAATTTGCCCCTCGTTATCCACTGCTTCTCATTTATCCATAATTTTTCATCTGAGCTCCTTTAGAACACCTGGTGCTCCTTTAACTCGCTGGAGAGCATTTTGAAACTTAAATATTATCAGCTGCATTGTTTTTATCACCTTTTGTCCCTCTTTCCTGGCCCTCGAAGTCTCCAGACTGTTTAATTAGCAGACCTGGAGTAAAACCCATTTATCTAAAGGCTCTTTAGAGCAGAGTGTTCTGTTGGCATCTGTTAACCACAAAATCTGCCCTCAAACTTTTTATTTCTGAGAGAGAACAAAATGAGAAGTTCTCTCAATGAACAGCAAAGAACCCGAAACAGAAGCAAGTCCAAATAAATAATCCTAAAATGGGCTCCAAAATGAGGTAATCAGTGCTAATGACCCAGAGTTTCTCCTTTTCACATTAAAACGAGCAGCCCTAGGGAAGGAAAATTCAGATTTTTGGAGGGGACGGAGCAGGAAAAGGATTGGAGGGGTTTTTTCCCCAATTATTTTCCTTCCTGAGTGATGAAAGGAGGTTTTGGGAGCAAGAAGTGAAGGGACAGTGAAGGAAAAACAGCGAATTAAAGCGTTTTTAGTTCATTCTCCTCTAAGTCTCTCAAGGTGTTTTTGCTGCCTGCAGCTTCCAGCTCACAGCAGGTCCCACCACAACGCAGCAAAGGGGGAAAAATCCTTAAAAAAGCAAAAATTTTTTGCAAAATTCAAGGCAAACCAAGCCTCCTCCCCTGGAGAAAGAGACACCCCTGAGGCCTAGCGGGGGTTTGGAGCTGTGCTCACCCACCCTGATCGGCAGAGCCAGGAAAGTGCTCCAAAAAGGGACAAATATTGAGCTTTTCTGTCAATTCCACCAACTAAACAGCAACAGAGATGCTTTCACTGCCTCAACCCATAAGGTTTTGCTACAAACACACATTTTCCAGGATATCTGGCAGCAATCTGGAGGGAATCAAACTTCCCAGGGATATTTTGCAATTTCCACTTAAGCTCAGTCTGTCTTTATATTCTCTGTCATCTAAACTGTGAATATATTATATTTTTTCTCCCCCCCCAAACTTTCCAATTTTATCCTCTCCCATCAGCCTGTCATTCCTGGGATAGGAGCTGGGGGATTTTATTTTTTAATTTATTTCTTTCTTAGGCAGGAACTTCACCTTAATGTGTTATAATACAAAACATAACAGCCATTACTGGCTTGGGTGGCAAAGTTAATATTTCATTTTCAGGTGTTTTACATCCTGATGGCTTCCCACGAACATCAGAGGTAATTCTCATATTTTTCACTGGGAAATGTAATGGGCTGGAAAGACATTCCCGAGTTCTGCATTCAGCTGAGGCACAGATGGAATAAAAACCGGCAAAAATGCAGTGGTGCTGCCTATTTTGGGGCAGAATTTCTGAGATTTATTTAATAATCGCGTTGATCAGGGAGACAACCGAAGATTTTCTTCCCTTTTGTTTGCTCCCCGCACAAATGAGAGGAAAAGGAATGGCTGCATTTACACCCTGAGCCAATCTTTAAGGCAGTGATGTGGAAAATTGCATTGATACTTCCTCACTAAAATGATCAACTTTATTGAACAGCAGCAAAAGCTGCACATTTGCATCAGGCTTTTAAAAAGAAATCTTCATCTCCCTTCCCTGAGAAATCAAATAGGAAATACAACAATTTTTGCCTGGGTGTTTCCCAAGGATTTAATTGGAGGCCAATTTATTTGTGGGGGCTGAGGAAAACTTATTGACCAAAGGGGGTTTAAAACTGGAGATTAAAAAACTGGAGTTTTTAAAAATTGGAGTGTAAAACTGGAGGCAAATTGAGTTTTGGAGGATTGGATTTGATGGTTTACAGGGCTGGTTTTACAGGTGGGATGTGGGCCTTTCAAAGCTGCCAAATTGAACTAAACTAAACTAAAATGGAATTAAACTTAACTTGAGATTGAAGCAGATGTGAAAATTCAGAAAAAATTCAGATTGCTGTGGTGAGCTTATTGACCAAGGAGGTGTAAAACTGGAGTTTAAAAAACTGGAGTTTTTAAAAATTGGAGTGTAAAACTGGAGGCAAATTGAGTTTTGGAGGATGGGATTTGATGGTTTACAGCTCTGGTGGGGTGTGGGCTTTTCAAAGTCGCCAAACTGAACTAAACTAAATTAAAATGGAATTAAACTTAACTTGATGTGACCATGAGATTGAAGCAAGTGTGAAAATTCAGAAAAAAATCAGATTGCTGTGGTGAGCTTATTGACCAAGGGGGTTTAAAACTGGAATTAAAAAGACTGGAGTTTTTAAAAATTGGAGTGTAAAACTGGAGGCAAATTGAGTTTTGGAGGATGGGATTTGATGGTTTACAGGGCTGGTTTTAGAGGTGGGGTATGGTCCTTCAGTTCAGTTCTGCCGAATTGAACTGAACTAAACTAAAATGGAATTAAACTTAACTTGATGGGAACTGTGAGACTGAAGCAAGTGTGAAAATTCAGAAAAAATTCAGATTGCTGTGGTGAGCTCACCTTTCTGTTCAGGTGGTGTGTCCCCCTGACTGCCCAAATCACTGGGAAATGGGATTTCCAATTCATCACGACAAAGAAACAGAATCTAGGGAATTAATCAACCCACAGACAGAGTCGAACAGCAGCTGAAGCATTTTTATTGCCAATATTTCTTCGCTGCCAGCAGAAAAAGATCTCATCCCTTATCACAAGCTCTGTTTTTTAAAGGCCAGACAAGTTCCTTGTGGCAGCACTGAAACCAGCCCTCCTTCTCCTGCATTTATTCCTTGTTTCCCAGCAGGGTTTCTGCTCTCCTCAGCCTTCTCCTCTAATGCTGCACATCAAGGTTTTAAGAGTTACTTATTTACAAATAATTCCTCTTTCCTCTAAGCTTTTAATTCACCCTAATTAAAATCCTAACACTGGCAGGCTTTGCCTTTAGTTTTTAAATTAAAAGAAAATTCCTGAATCGCTCCAGAAAAGCCTTTTTTTTTTTTTTTTGCTTATCCCCACAGGGTTCTCCACTCAGGTAATCCTTAAAAAAAAAATATGGTTTTGGCAATGCCTGAGCTCCAAAAAGTTCCCTTCTGTTCATGGATTTCACAGGCTCAAAGGGATTTTTTCTGCCTGTGCACAGTTAAAATGATGCCTTTGGGCATCTGGAGGTGGCCAGGCTGATTTCCTGGGACCAAGCAGAGCTCACATCCCATGGTAGAGCTCATCTGTCTGGAAATTGTGGACAGAGAAAAGCCCTCTTGATGTAAAAGGGGGGAAAAATGGTGAAAAATGAGAAAATGAGAGGTGCTGGAAAGGCACAGCTCTGGCAGGGCTTTCATCTCAAATCCAAGGGAGGGCTCCAGGGTGGGCAGGGAACACCAGGGACAGGAGCTGAGCCCAGGGAAGGGTGACAAATGATCCTCTGGTCACGATGCCTTGGCTTTTGGCTTTTCTATTTTTCAGATTTTCAGGTTTTGGCTTTTCTGTTTTTCAGATTCTGCGCCGCTTTAGTGTGCAGAGAGAGCACAAAGCTCTGAGCAGGGGCTGCTGCAGAGCAGCCACACTGGGAGATGGGAGAAGGAGGAGAAGAAGAAGGGAGAAGAAGGGAGAGGAAGAAAAAGGGAGAGGAAGAAAAAGGGAGAAGAAAAGGGAGAAGAAAAGGGAGAAGAAAAGGGAGAAGAGAAGAGAAGAGAAGAGAAGAGAAGAGAAGAGAAGAGAAGAGAAGAGAAGAGAAGAGAAGAGAAGAGAAGGCAGAAGGAGAATTCTGTGCTGGCCCCAAAAGCACCAGTGATGAACAGCTGCCTCCCAGCTGAGCCCCGAGCTGTGTCTGCAGCTTGCCCAGGTGCACAGAACACTTTTGGGACAATACCTCAGCAGGCACTTGTTGAGCATCTCTGATTCTTATGCTGAGGGCAGCAGAAGGGGTCAGAAACCCAGCTGTAAGGAGACAAATCCGGGGTTTCTGCTGCCCTGAAATCTTCCAGCTCCTTCCTGACTGAAAACCCACACTAATCCACACCCCCAAGCCATTTGGTCATTTGTCAGCACCAGAAGGCAGGAGAGCCCTGAGGTGCTTTTCAAGTTCCCCCCAGTTTAGTTTTTAAAGGAATCCCTGCCCCTGCCAGGCTCCTGCCTGGCAAATCCCCCCTTTGCCAGCTGCACTCGGAATTCTGGGCTTCAGAGCGAATGCAACGCTCTTTATTAAAAAATTGTCATCAAGGAAAGCCCTCAGACCTGGGGGCACAGGGAATTCATAACATCGGTGACAATTTCTTATTTCTTCAGCCTCTCATCTCGGGCTGTGTTGCCCACAGGGCTGACATCAGCTCTCTGGCGTGTACATATATTTTCATTTAATCACTGCTGAAAAACAGCGAGGCTTTTCGCACACTTTTAATGAAAAGCGCTGATTCTGGTGGCCAGCCAGGCACTATCTCTTCATCTCCCCTTGCTTTCAAGGGCAGGGCAGTGCAGAGCCAGAATTCTGGAGAGGCTGAGCCAGCCTGGGCCTTCTCACCTGGGGAGGACTGCAGGTGAAGCTCCAAGGGCATCCCAAAAAAATCCAAATTCTGTAGAAAATCCTGCTCTTGAGACAGCACAGATAAATTCTTCATGAAGAACTGAAATTAAATTAGATTAAAGAAATTTAACTAATAAAATTATTTCTATCCCTGCTGCTGGGATGTGGATGGAGGGAGCAGCTGGGGGTGGTTGACTCCACAAAATGACCCGTCATTTTTAGATATTTTATCCAGGTCTGTTCATGCCTCACCTCTCAGCACAGGACAAAATCCCTGCACTTCCCAAAATGCCCCAGTGGCTTCCTGGTGCCTGTGAAATTCTGAAATTGGATTTTGGCAGGAGCTGATTCCCATTTCAGCTGCCCAGGAACATCCCAGGGAATGTCCCATTCTGGCACCTCCTTCTCCAAACTTCTCCAAGGATTTTTGCCTCTCTCACCACTGCCTGAGGGGGTCCCTATGCACACAAACACTCTTTATATTTTTATATTTAAAACATATTTTTATATATCTTTAAATATATATTTATATTTTATATGTATAATATACCTTTTATATTTTAAATATAACATACATTTTATCTATTTTAAAATATATTTGTATTTT
>NW_005054593.1:258143-274442 GCF_000277835.1 Geospiza fortis | reverse complement strand
TTTATATTTTATATTAAAAATATAAAATATTTGTCCATTTTATACAGGGGGGCAAATCTTTGGTGCTATAAACTGGAAGTCCTTTATTCAGCAATCAGTCCTCTGTTTGCAAGATATTTCTGCTCATTAAACCAATAAGTGATGGAAATGTTGAATCCAAAATCTTTATTTCAGGTTTAATAGGCTGTGCTAGGTCAGACCCCTGTTCCCTCCAATCCACTGTCCTGGTTTATCCAGATGAATTTCCCCAGAAAATGGGGGAAAAGAACAAAAAGAAATTCAAGATTCCCCTGATCTCTGAGCACTGATTTATCTGACCATAATTGTGAAGGTAATTGCATTACAATTATTAAGACTCCACATAAAACTTGGACCATTGAGCATCAGCTCAGCCAAATTATTTTTGCTTCTGTCCAGCTCCGTGTGCCACCATTTGCTGAGGGAAATGATCACAAATTCAGCAGCTCTGCAGGTTTTGGGAACATTCCCTCACCCAAAGGGCAGCCCTGGAGCCAGGAATAAAACATCTCCTGGGGTTAAAACACTGTCCCCCCCCAGCCAAATATTTCACAGCTTCATGCCTGACAGAAATGACAAAAAAAGCCCTGGAATGTCCTTCCAAGTGACACTGCAGGAGACAGGGAAAACCAGCAGGGACAGGAGCCAAAACACTGACCAAATGTTTCCACTTTGTGGCAGGAAACAAAAATAAGTGTTGACAAATAAAAGCACAAGAGCTGGGCTGGGCAAGAGACTCTTCAACGTTTCCCTGTCTGGCTTTTGCTTTCTAATGTTGACACATGCAGAAAACAAACAAACCAACAAAATCAAAAATCCTCCCTGCTGCGCCGGGATCTGGGAACACATCCCAGAGCCAGGGAAGGTGCCAGCCCTTGCAGCAGGCTTGGCTGGTACCAGCAGGGACACTGGGGACACTGGGGACACGGCAGAGAGCTCTGACACCTCCAAGAGCCCCTTGTCACAGCTGGCACCAGCAGGGACACTTGGGGACACTGGGGACAAGGCAGAGACCTCTGCAGGGTCACCCTGACACCTCCAAGAGTCCCCTGTCACTGCTGTCCTGGCACCAGCAGGGACATTGGGGACACTGGGGACACAGAAGAGAACTCTGCAGGGTCACACTGACACCTTCAGCTTCTGTCCCTGTCACTGCCCCTTGTCACTGCTGTCCTGGCACCAGGCAGGGACACTGGGGACAAGGCAGAGCTCTGACACCTCCAAGCGCCCCTTGTCACACCAGGCACCAGCAGAGACATTTGGGGACACTGGGGACACTGCAGAGAGCTCTGCAGGGTCACTGACACCTATGAGAGCCCCTTGTCACAGCTGGCACCAGCAGGGCTGGAAGGGCACAAGAGGTGCCACCTGCCCTGCTCTGGGGCAATCAGGTCCCTGTGGCCCAAATTTGACAAATCAGGAGCAAAAAGAGCTGAAGTCACCCTGAGCAGGAGGACAAAGCCCTGGCAATGACAGCAGAGCTGCCTTCAGCCCTGCCTGAGCTGGAGTTTCTCAGATGAGACATCTGGGACACAAAAATGGGTCCTTTTCCCCCAAACCACTCCACTCTTGGGACACTACACGAAGAAGTGGCCCCATGGTGATTTCCCCATTTTTCAGAATTCTCTTCCCCTGCACAATCACAGCAGATTGATCCATCCTCTGCTCATAACTCATTAAAATGCCCCAAAACCAGAAGAAGGTGTTAAATGTGAGCTCATTATCCAGCCTGGCTCCCCAGCTAACCGAGAGAAGGAGGAGAGGAGCAATCCCCACCCCAGAGCAGAACTTTCCTCTCCTGCTCTGTCCCTCCTAACCCAGGTGAGCAGATCCCAGCAATCAGAGGAGCGGTGCAAAAATACTGAATTTCAACCCAAAACGTTCATCTGGGCAGTGAATTTGGCCAGTTCAGAGGAACAAGAGCTGTCCCTCACCCTCCATGCAGGGCAGGGCTGAGGGGGAAGGGTTCAGACTCTGCTGTCTGGCAGAGTGAGGCTGCTTTTGGCTGCAAGCACAGCGAAACATTTGCAGAACCAGCACAAGCACCCCGAGCTGCCATCTGACTGTCTGGGGGGAGCTGGGACAGCAAAACAGGAAGAGGAGAGGATGAGCAACAGCTCTTCCTCCTCAGGCCTGGCTCCAGCTCAGTCTGAGGAGGAGTTTGTGGGGCTGCTGCAGCTTTAAACCACCAGGAATAAAACTGTGGGCCCAGAAATCAGCCCTGGGGGTGTGGCGTGATGGGCTTTGCTATCTGAGAGCTTTCCTTTGCAGGAGAACACATCCAGCCACCCCATCCCACAGGTAATTGCACGTTTTAGCAGGATAATGACACCTGCAGCCTCTCCCTCAGCACAGGATCTCCCTGAGCACCCAAACCTGTGCAAGCCCAGCCCTGGACCCCTCCTGTGCTGGGCTGAGCAGGGCTGGACTGAGCTAATGGTGCAGAAGTGATGGATACAGACACTGCTTATATAAGGCTCATTTCTCGAGGAAACTCAGCTAAAAACAGCACTGAGGAGCTGTGTCGCCTTCCACACGCTCTGAGGTTAAATCAACCCTGCTATGAAACATCCCTGAAAGCCTTTTCTTCCTTCCCCAGGCTCAGCAGCAGCACAGCCCCTGCCTTTGCAGCCCTCATCTCCAGGAGGAGGAAAACATCTGGAGTGGAGAAACGATTCCCTGACGCCTCCCAAAGGACACTGCGACAGCAGCTCTTTATTCCAGAATAAAAACCCTCTCCAAAGTTAATTAGCATTCCTCCAAAGTGGAGTAATTACTCTCCAGTGAAGTCACTTGTGTTCCAGAGGAGCGTGGCCGAGCAGCTGATTCTGCAGGAGCTCTCTGCCACCCCACGGAATGCCAAGCAGCTCCTTCCCCCCTGGAGGGAGGGCAAATGCAATTGGGGAACCAGAAATGGAATAGGGAACCAGAAATGGAATTGGGGAACCAGAAATGGAAAAGGAACCAGAGCTTGCAGAATCTCAGAATCGCAGAACCACAGACTTGCAGAATTGCAGAATCACAGAGTCAGAGAGTCACAGAGACACACAATCACAGAATAATGGGGTTGGAAGAGACCTCTAAGATCATCGAGTCCAACCCATGCCCTAACACCTCAATTAGACTGTAGCACCAAGTGCCATGTCCAGTCTTTGTTAAACACATCCAGAGATGGTGATTCCACCACCTCCCTGGGAAGAGCATTCCAGTGCTTTATTATTCTTTTGGTGAAAAATTTCTTCCCAATATCCAACCTGTACCTTCCCTGACATAGCTGGAGACTGTGTCCTAACTAACAGTAAGGTTAGGACTAAGTCTTTTGTCCTTGGGTGTGTGTGGCAGCCATCTTGACATCTTCAGTGTCATGCTTTCTATAAGCTACAAGAACGTAAAATTTGGTGGGTGATTGGTTGATGATTTATGATCATGGTTTGTATTTTTGTTTGGTTTTTTTGGGGGGGGTTAGATCTGGGGTTAATTCTGTGTTTGTCTGGGAGTGGTTATGGAGTGATGATGACAGTTGGTTATTGTTTTTGATACTGGGAAATATAGAGGAAGGTTAATTGAAAGTGTGTTGATGACAAATGATTTGGATAATGTAGGGATATATGGTTTAATTATTTGACAAAAAAAAAAGTCAAGATAAAAAAAACCGGATGTGTAAAATGGAATTTAAATACGAGTTCCTAGTAAATGATAAAATAATTAATATGTCTGGCAACCATTACATTATCTGTTGTCTAGAGGTAGGTAGCACGCCTTTCCTGGATGTCACTTGCCATCCACCACTTTCAAGGAAAATTCATTTTTCTGCTGTTTTATAACTGCTGGCAAGAACTCAAGGAGAAAGGTCAAATTCTTTCCCTGCCCCTAAAGAAGAGACAACAGCTGGGCCCAGCTCAGAGAGCGCCCAGAGGGAAGAGGATTTTATGAACTCCCAACCATGCCCAGAGCCTCAGAAGAACAGAATTTTACGAGGCACCAGAGACTCCAGCATAAATCAGAGGGCTGAAGGAAAGCTGGCTGGGACTCTGCAGCTCCTGGAACTGCTTGTTCTCCAATAAAAGGACACGAAAGACGAGTGATTCCTGAATATACAGCCCCGTGCGTGCTCCTGTGCAGAACAGCCACACCACGGCCCCACAGGAGCTGGGACAGCTTCTCCTTGCCAAAAAAAACCCAAATCAGTGAAGGCAGAAGGGTTAACGCAGAGCAAAACGGCCTGGGATGATTTTCCTCTGGGCTGGGCTTGTGCTGAAACGTCCTGATCTATCTTTGGAGCTGCTCAGCATATTTGCTCAGCTGATTTGCATAGGCAAATATAAACTGTGCTCTCAAAAAATTGCTCAAGCAGAGTCGGGAGCAAATTAAACACTCAGGCTGAGGGGGAGGGAGCGAAAGAAAGTTGTAGCTCTCGTGTGCTCTGTTCCTGGAGCTGATCTGAAAGCAGAGAGACTTGGAAACATCAAGTTCTGGGGGAAAACATGACAGGAGAGGCAGGCTCAGGGAAGGAGATGCACGCGTGGTTTATTCCTGCATATTCCCCAGCTCACGTGGAGAGCTGGAGCTGTCAGCACTGACAGGGATTGCATCTCTGTGCTGGTGTTTGCAGGGGTCCCAGGACGAGGGGAGAGATGAGAATCTTGACTCCATGTTTCAGAAGTCTGATTTATTATTTTAATAATAAATAATAATATATATTATATTAAATATATACTATTAATAAATATTATATTAAATATAATATATGATCTTAAATATAATATATTAATTAATATATTATATTGATTATTAATCATATATTATATTAACATATTATATTATTGATATATTATATTAACTATTCATTAGCATAGTATATTAATATAATATATTAATATAATTATAATGTAATTATATTAATATATATTATATTAAAACTATACTAAAATAACAGAAGAAAGGATTTCATCAGAAGGCTTGAAAGGAATAGAAAGGAAAATGGAATGATAATAAAATCTTGTGGCTGACCGGAGAGTCCGAGCCAGCTGGTCTGTGATTGGCCATTAATTAGAAACAACCACATGAGACCAATCACAGATGCACCTGTTGCATTCCACAGCAGCAGATAATTATTGTTTTTCTTTTCCTCTGAGGCCTCTCAGCTTCTCAGGAGAAAAAATCCTAAGGAAAGGATTTTTCATAAAATGTGTCTGTGACACATCTCAGTGAGAGGGGCTCAGGGGACGGATTAGGTGACCCCCAAGTCCCACCAGCCCCATTTTTCCATGACCAAACCCCTCCTGTGAGCTCAAGATGGGAGGAAAAGTGGAAAAGTAGAAAAGCTGATGGTGCTGATTCCTCCTCCTGCTGCAGAGGAACCCTGAAGCCTCAGGAGCCCTGAAGAGGGGCTGCATTTAAAAACCAAATTTCCTTTTGGTCTTCCCTCACCCAGCCCAGAAAACACAAATGTGAATGAGGTCTGCCTAAAAACAACCTTCAGGATACGCAAAAAAATCCATCTGAGCTTCCCCAGGGTGGGAGGTTTTGTCCCCAAGGCCTCCCAGACACTTGGCTGTGACCAAGCAGTCCCAAAACCCCCTCTGGAGCAGACCCAGACCCAAATTCTCCCTTTCACCCATGAGATTCCAGCCAAGATACCCACGGAGGCTTTGGAGGGACAGCAGGGAACTAGAGGAGACAACTCTGGACCTCTCCTGATGAATTTTTGACTTTATTTTGCAATTTCCCCTCCCTCGGGTGTCCCCCTGAGGGCTGGAGGGACATCCCACCAGTCTGACACAGCCTCAGCTCCAGGAAAACCCCAAACCTGGGTTTATCCTGGGTAAAGGATAAACCAAAACCTGGATTTGCAGCTGGGCACAGCTGAGTGGGAATGGTTGGCACCTCCAAAGATGGCTGGACCTGGGAAATGCTGAATTAGGTTAAAATTGTGGTAATTTGGATCATCAGAGACATCCCTCCACAAGAGGGATTTTCCCAGCAGCTTTAAATCCTGACCCTTCCCAAAGCTGCCTCACAACAAGGAAAAAAGACCCCAAAAGAATTGGTTTGCCTGGGGAGATTTGGGCTCCAGGAAAACCCCAAGCCAAGGTTTATCCTGGATAAAGGATAAACCAAAACCTGGATTTGCAGCTGGGCTGAGTGGGGATGGTTGGCACCTCCAAGGGCACCTGCAAACATGGCTGGACCTGGGAAAACACTGAATTCTGTTGAAATTGTGGTAATTTGGATCATCAGAGATGTCCCTCCACAAGAGGGATTTTTCCAGCAGCTTTAAATCCTGACCCTTCCCAAAGCTGCCTCTGCTCTTGCCTCACAAGGAAAATAAGACCCCCCAAAAAATTGGTTTGCATGGGGGAATTTGGGCTCCAGGAAAACCCCAAGCCAAGGTTTATCCTGGATAAAAGATAAACCAAAACCTGGATTTGCAACTGGGCTGAGTGGGGATGGTTG
Source organism: Geospiza fortis (assembly GCF_000277835.1). Taxonomy (NCBI): domain Eukaryota; kingdom Metazoa; phylum Chordata; class Aves; order Passeriformes; family Thraupidae; genus Geospiza; species Geospiza fortis. The sequence continues at coordinate 267,968 of NW_005054593.1, read as the reverse complement.
GCACCTCCAAGGGCACCTGCAAACACAGGTGGACCTGGGAAAACACTGAATTAGGTTAAAAATGCAGTAATTTGGATCATCAGAGATGTCCCTCCACAAGAGGGATTTTTCCAGCAGTTTTAAATCCTGACCCTTCCCAAAGCTGCCTCACAACAAAGAAAATAAAACCCAAAATTGGTTTGCCTGGAGAGATTTGGGCACATTCAGTGACAAAATTGGGAAAAGCTCCCAACAATTCACTGCTGCTGCCTTTGATCTGCTGAAGGGTTCCTGCCAGGCCAGGGAGCATCTGGGGCACATTTTGAGGGAATTCAGGGGGAATCCTGGAGCTGAGGCTCCCCTGAGCAGCACAAAGGATCCTCAAGCACTTCCAGAGCAGCAGAGTGAGGAATCCTTTTTGTTCTGGGCATGTAACACTAGGAAACCTGTCAGCTTCCATTCCACTTGATGACTCGGGTAAATCTCTCTTTTTTGTCTATTCCTGCTTTTCTTTCCTTTCTTTTATTGTTTTTTTTTTCCTCTCTCCCTGAGAAGAAGTTGACGTGAAAAACGAGAAGCAAGAATTGCATTGTCAGACAGAAACACACACATGTAATGAATTGTAAGCTGCTTGACCCTTCCTGGGTATTGATTCTGCTCTTTAAGCGTGGACTGCTTTGCAGGAGCTGATAAAAGGCAAAAAAAAGAAAAAAAGAGAAATCTGCCAAATAAAAATTGAACCCAGGATTTTCTTATTTGAAGCTGAAGCTTGTCACTGGCAGAGCTGCCTGAAACACCATGATACACTGCAATTTCTTCACTCTCCCCAAACACCATTTTCTGTGTGCATGAGAAACTTGCCTGCTTTCATTTATCACACTTTTTTATCAGCAGGGAAAATGTAAATAATTGAGACCGTGAGCAAAAAAATAAAACAAAAACAAAAAAAAAACCCCAAAAACCAACCAAGCATTCTAAAAAAAGTGTTTTGCTTTCTGGGATCCCATCTCCCATCAAAACCTTAAAGATGCTCATGAAATATTTCCACACACCAAAGGAGCATTTTTATGAGAAGATATATTTCGTGGAGAGCAAAAAAAATATAAAAAATTTGCATTTCTCCAACAGCTGCAGTAAATCCTCATCTCGCAGGGATGCTGAGAGAGGAACACTGAGCTTCAAGCAGTTTTAGAAACACATCTTCAGCTGGCATCAATCAACTTATTTCCACCAAAACAGCAGCTTTTGAACCCAAATTCTGCTCCAGAAAGGAGTTCCAGGTGACAATTTGAACCCCTAATTTTGCAGAAATAAGGGAAGTTTTTTAAGGGAAGTTTTCCTTTCCTAACTTGAAGCAAGCAGTGCATTAAATCCCCCTGGATAAACCCAGCAGCTCACACTTAAAGCTGTCAGGGTTTTCATCAGTTATTCCCAAGAATTCCAAATGATTTGGAGCAGGTGAGGGAGCACTCCTGGAACTCCTGTTTGATGGATGGGCATTGCAGCAGCAAGGAAGGACAGGTGCTCAAAGAAAATAAAAACGCTCAAACGAAAAGCCTTTCCAGAGAATTTTCCACACACAGAAATATCATTTACCCCCCACCCATGAACCCATCAGGCCAAATTAAAAAAAAAAAACACACAAAAAATCCAAAAAAAACCCAACAACAAACCCACCCAAAAAAACCACAAATAAACAAAACAAAACCAAAGAAAAAACCAAACCAAAAAACATCCCCCAAAATAACAACTCCCAAAAAAATTAAAACAAAACCCCCAAAAAAGCAGCTCTTTAAATCTTTTTTAGCAGAGTAGGAAACAATGAACCCTCAATTGCTGCAGCTCCAAAAATCAGCAATTGCTCCCAGGGAGATTTTCAGCTTTTTGCTCTGGGTTTTTTTTTAGCAAATACTCATATTTTACCAGTCTTTGTTAAATCAGAGGTGAAGCTCAACATATCCAGGGTGTGTGGTGTCTGACCTTCCTGAGCAGCACAGGGACATTTGGATAAATGCCAAATGAGCAGCTGGGCACTTCTGGATGGATTTTAGCAGCTCCCCCTGATGCCCCTCAGGCCTCCTGTGGCCCAGCCTGGGTGAAATGAACTCATCCACCCCTGACAAATCCAGGGAGGGGCTGCACAGACCCCGAGTTTTCCCTAATTTTCTTTGTCCTTTCCTCAGTACAGCCCCTAGACACACTGAAAGCATCTCGAAAAACCCCTCAGTAAACAACCCAAGAGAGAGAAAAGTGCTGTGTCGACATTTCTGGGCCAAGAGGAGGAGGCAGAGCTGGAAATGAATTACGGAGCAGCTGCTGTCTCACTAACAGATACCATTGCTCTTTAAAACACACTCTTCTCCCCCAAAAGAGATTTTTTTCTCCTTCCCCTGGCTCTCCAGGCTGGAGGGAGGCTCACAAAAAGCAACAGCAGAAAGTTTTCCTACCTTATCCTGCAGCTCTGAGGTCAAGGGAGGCAGAGCAGATGGAAAAATCAGCTGGCACCTACAGCCACAGCAAGGTGCAACTGCAAACTAAAAATGTACCCAAAAAAAAACCCCAAACAAACAAAATAAAACAATTAAAAGCTCCAGCAGAAATCCCAAAAGGTGAGTAGGGCCTTGAGCTGCTCAATAAATCTCCTGCAGAGGTGGTGACCCAAGTGATGGGGATTTGGGGATGTTGGCTTTAGCTGACACACGTGGGGACAGAACTGGTGACAACCTGGAAAGGAATTGGTGACACCTGAGGAGAAAGAATTGGTGACAACTTGGAAAGGAATTGGTGACACCTGAAGAAAGAATTGGTGACAGCTGTGAAAGGAATTGGTGACACTTTGGGAAGGATTCCTAAAAGTGGTTCAATTACCCCCAAAACTACCTGCTCCAGCGTCATCAAGGCCTAGAGGGTTGGCAGCAGCTGTAGGTGATTTTTAATTGACAGAATGAATTTACGTTGAGGATAGGAGGAAACGTTTTCCCAAGGGAAAGCCTGAGGTGAAAACTTCAAATGGAATTGTTCCAGTTAATGGGATCAGCTGCATGGCCAGGGACCCCTGGAACAATCCAGGGTAACTTGTCACTGTCATATCTTCTGAAAAATCCCTTTGCCCAGGATTTTTCTCCTGGGAAGCTGAGAAGCCTCAGAGAAAAAGGAAAACAATAATTATCTGATTTGCTTCTCCTGTGTTTTGCTGCGTTGGAATGTGTTTGGACATTGTTTACCAACAGGTGCAGGTTTCATTGGTTTCTTGTGAATTATTTTGACTTAATGACCAATCAGTGTCAAGCTAAGTTGGGACTCTGGAAAGAGTCAGGAGTTTTCATTATTATCTTTTTAGCCTTCTGTCTGTATCCTTTCCGTATTCTTTAGTATTCTTTAATATAATATAGTATCACAAAATAATAAATTAGCCTTCTAAGAACATGGAGTCAGATTCATCATTCCTCCCTTCGAAGGGGCTCTCAGAAAATCCCACAGTAACTCCTCAAGTATCCTCCAGAATTCCCGAATCCCTGCCCAGCTCCCTTTGACAGCTCACCAGAGGAGCCCTGATGGATTTCTGTGTTTGTCAGTAAGAAGTTCCTGTCTCACAACATTTTGGGTTTGCAAAGTGGATAAAGTTTCCTTTCAAAGATCCCTCTTTGCCAAGCTGGTTCCCAGCCATCCCTGGGGAACAGCCACAATTATTATCCAAACGACACCATGATGCAAATGCTCAAGCACTTGAAATTTCCCATCTGTTAATACTCATTAACGAGACTTGAAATTCCTTGATTCCGACAGAAAATACCTGAGAAAACACAGGTTTGGGTTAAAAAGTGAGTTGGGCTGGCTGAATTCCTGAATTACAACTTCAAAATTGGCCCCTAGACCTGAACCTCAGCTGAGCTTTAGTCCAGGCCCAGCTTTTGATCAGGAGAGAGGGAGACAAGGGCCTCAAGGTCTAAAAACCAGTGGAGAGGGAATCAAGGGAGAGCTTTATGCTGATCACATGGAAAATAACATCAAAGCCCAACAATAAAGTGAATTTATTAAACTCCCTCCCCCCCCGCCAAAAAAAAAATAATTTAAAAATCAATCAGTATTGAACTTCCATAACAAAGGAATCATAAACTCTAGGCAGAGTAATGAACCAGGGCTGAGCACAGAGAGCCCCTCAGCTGCTCAATCCCCCCCTGCTCCACTCAGAACAGCTCAGGCTCTGCAGGGCAAGAGTTAAATCATCCCATAAAAATAAAAGGTTTTGTGTGGAGAACTTGGTAAAATTGTTCACAAAAGATGAGCAATATTGGCTGCCTTCATTTTTGGGGTGCTGGAATGAAAGAAAACCAGGATTAAACCTCAAAAATCGAGGCATTCCAAATTCCTCTGCTCCTCCCTCCAAGAGCAGTTGAAGACACAGCATTTGGAGACCAGAGCGATTTAGAAATTGCCCCCATTTTTTATCTCTCTGATTCCTGAGCATAAGTCACATCCTGATTGAGGAGCGGATCAGATCTCAAATTATTTGTATATTTTTTTCCCTGATTGAGGGTACATTTGTGGTGAAGGGAGCGCTGTGTATTTTATTTACAATGCCATGCCTGGCTCTGAGATTGCCCAAACCCAGTGATAAATTCCTGCTTTGTTCTCCTCACAGCATTTTCCTGCCTCTTTAGTGGGAGCTTTATGACTTTTTTTTTTTTTTTGGTGCAATATGAATTCGCCAGCCTATATATACGTATTCTTTTAATAATAAATACAATGTTTACAGGAATAAAACCTCCATCCCAGACAGAATTATGTACCTGCACAGGGATGGCAGAGCCCGAGGCTCCCAGCTCTTCCCAGGGGGGAGAGCCAGCAGCTCCAGGAATAAAAGCTGCTCTTGGAGCAGGTTTTGTTCTTAAAACACCACCCAGGAGGAGAAGGGAGAAGGACGACAAATCTCAAACATGAGATTGGATGCATTAAAGCTTTCCTTGAGCTCTGACCTAAGAGTTTTTTCCCCAATTTTGGTGCCAGATAAATTCCAGGTGAGAGCAGGTTTTATCCCAGTTTTGGTACCAGATAAAATTCCAGACGAGAGCAGTTTTTTTCCAGTTTTGGTACCAGATAAAATTAGGGGTTTTTCCCCAGTTTTGGTGCCAGATAAATTCCAGGTGAGAGCAGTTTTATCCCACTTTTGATACCAGATAAATTACAGATGAGAGCAGCTTTTTCCTCAGTTTTGATACCAGATAAAATTCCAGGTGACAGCAGGTTTTATCCCAGTTTTGGTACCAGAGAGAATTCCAGATGAGAGCAGGTTTTTCTATCCCACTTTTGGTACCAGATAAATTCTAGATGAGAGCAGGTTTTTTCCCCCAGTTTTAGTACCAGATAAGTTCCAGGTCAGAGCAGTTTTTTCCTCATTTTTGGTACCAGATAAATTCCAGATGAGAGCAGTTTTTTCCCCCAGTTTTAGTACCAGATAAGTTCCAGGTCAGAGCAGTTTTTTTCCCCATTTTTGGTGCCAGATGAAATTGCAGCATTTCTGGGGGACAGAGGGACAGGTCCCTGCCAGGTGCAGAGCTCAGGGGTTGCTCCTGTGCAGCTGCAGCCCCCAGAGCAGAGCAGACCTCAAAATCTGCTGTCACACCGAGGGATTTCCACCTCATCCAGCCAGGAATTACCAGGCTGGGCAGATCTGAGCTCTCCTGAGTCACCATGGATTCCTCCAGATCCCTCACTGTGCATTTCTACAGATCAAAAACCCCCAAAGCTTCTCCTCTTTCCATGTGGTTTGTGATTATTCAGCTGGGGGTGACATTAAATCCAATTAATCCTCGGGCTCCCGGGGCATTTTGCCATCAGCAACTCAGCACAGGGGAGGGGAGCAAAATTATTCCTTTTCTTTGTCCCTGGTCCTCCCAGAAATATCACAGCCCTGAAGGGGATCAATGAGAATGTGCTGCTACACTTCCTTAATGCTTTATTACAGGCACCAGGGTCCTGCTAAAGAGCATAATAAAATATCAATAAAGAGACTCTGCTGTAAAGGCTCCTTCTGCTGCTGCAGTTTGTGCACCTCGAGCAGGATTTGTGCAGCTGGGGATGTCTCAGGGCTGCTCTGGAAGGATGGGAATGGGGAGATGGATGGATGGATGGATGGATGGATGGATGGATGGATGGATGGATGGATGGATGGATGGATGGATGGACGGACTCATAGGGCTGTGGGGTTTTAGAGGCTGCAAGAGGAGAGGAAAAAATTACATCACCAGAGGAGCACTGATGCCCACAGAAATTGTTCTGGTTTCAGCCTTCAGCAGAAAGAGAAATCCCAAAATGTTCATTTGAGAGCAAGACAGATTCCCCTCACTCAACAGCAATCCCAGAGAAAAAGGAACAGAGCAGCACTTTGGTTCCAGATTTGAAACTTGGATTTTGGGGGCTGTAGGTACAAAGGGAAGGGTGGGGAATACACGTGCAGGAGTAGGAAAAAAATATAAAAGGGCCCAAATGAATCATTGTGATCAAGCCCAGCCAAAAGTGGGTTTTGATGATTGATGAAAAATGCCAGGATTTTCATTTTGGTAAAAAAGAAAGGCTTTGACCTTCCCCCAGAGCAGGAAATCCTCTCTCCATCCTGCTCCAGTTTTGATATCATCTTTTCTTTAGTGCCTCTGCCGAGAATACCTGAGCAAAGCTGCTCTGCTGGGGGATGCTGCAGGTACAGCACAGATCTCCTTTTTTCTGAGCAGCCTTTGGCTCAGCCAGGGCTCTGTGCAGCCTCAATCTCAGCCAGGCTGTGCCTGAAAAATCCCTGCTGACCACAGCTCTGTCCTCCAGCTCCCCCCGGGGCCTTGGCAGAGCACCTGATGAAGATGTCTGCTCTGACACGGAGCTATTATGCTGTTTACAAGAGATCTGTCACAGACAAGTGCCTGCTGCACAGGAGCCATTTCCTCCCCAGGCAGGGAGCAGAGGATGTCCCAAATTAGCTCCTGAGCATGGAGCAATTCCAACACCCCCAGCCACAGCCCCGTAGCGAGTTTGGCTCGTGACCTGTAAATTGTCTCTCCTTTCTGCTCCCCTTCCTTCTTTGTTTGGCTTCTGTGCCTTGCGGTTCATCCAATAATTCAGCTGGAGAGAAGGCGAAAATTCGGAGGGGAGGGGCAGGGGATGGCGAGGCTGAGAAATACCTGCTGGGAATGCTTTGGAAATCACCCAGAAGAGGGAATAGATCATTCTGGAGGGGACTGTTAGCATGGAAGGAGCAGACAGGAGCCTGATGGAGAGGCTGCAGTGCCAGCTCACTTTGGCTGCCCAGATTCCCACGGAACCCCTTCCCCGATCCCTTCATTGCAGGGCAGCAGCAATCCTGCAGGAATTCGTGTCTTCCCTGGGGTGTCTCAGCCAGGGTGCTGCACGCAGGAGGGGCCAGCGAAGGGTTAATTTCTCTCATCATAAATTCAGCCTCCCGTAAATTCAACTCCGCGACGCCGCGCCTGTGACGTGAGTAAATCACAGCCATAAAGCAGGGCAGGGAGGCAGGAGCGGCGTGTGGAGGGAATGGCAATGCCTGGGGAGGCAGGGCCGTGGCTCAGCCCAGCAGGACAGACAGCCCCAGGGTGCCCCTGCAGCCACCAACCTCAGCCAAGGAAGCATCTCCTTGGAAGTGGGCTGGGCTGGATGGGTTCAGTGGAGGACACCAGCAGGTCTGGGTCTCTTTTTCTCCATAAAAGCTGATGTTCCTTTTTGTTGGGGAAGATGAAACAGGAAAGCCTTATAAATATGATTGCCTGGCAAAGATTTGTGAGATTATAGAAACTATAAGTGAGATTGAAGTGAAACCAAGCTTTGAGATGCCTCAGTTACTGAACAACAGGAAAACAATGGCGTGGCTGGCTGAAGGTGATCCCCTTTTGATGGAACAACACCCTCTGCTTGCAGGCAGGCCCAAGGGTCAGAGCAGACCCTACAGCTTGGCAGAAGGGGCCCAAAGAGGAGTTTTTAGGGTTTAAAATGTAACACAGGATGGTAATGTAATGATTCTTATAGGCTGCATGTAAATGCTATAGGATTTGTATCTTGGACTAGATTGGTTAGTGAGAATCAGAATATTCAACACAGAAGAAGATTTATTGTGTTGGAAGGGGAACCTCGCTCTCTTACCCTTTTATACTCTCACCCTCTCATCCTCTCTCTCCCTCTGTTCTCTCAGGCCTGCTCCAGCTGTGGCTGGCAGCTCCCAGCAGGGCCCTGCACCCAGGCCCTTTGCAGTAAACCCCAAATTCCATGACCTGGCTTCAGAGATCTCTCATCTCTGTCCATCCCGACTGTCCTACCCCCATCATTCCTACACCTCTTGTTTCCTGACTGCATTTTCCCCAGAAGAGCCCTGGACACCTGCTGTACCTGGGTGTGGAGCTGTACAAATGCTGGTGGGTTCTCCCTGTTCCTAAAAGGGCATTTCCTGACACTCCCACTGCAGGTTCTCCTGCTCCTGATGTTCCAAAACCCCTCCAGAACCCTCCGGGTGGGAAAGCACTGCAGGTTCACTGAGGCCTGACATGTGAGACCCCCACAGGCAGCAGGAGCTCTGCTCCCTCCTCTCACTGAACCCTCCCTGCTCCATTCCCAGGGCTGAGCTCACCCTGCCCAGCCCATTGCTCCTCCAAAAGCAGATCCCAAGCAGCTTCCCCACCCAGGTGACCTTCTCCAGGGCCACCACCACATGTGTGGCTCTTGGCAGCACAACGTGACTATGACCTGAGCTGGCCTCCCTGTCTGAGCCTGTTCTGACAGCCCCGAGGGGAGCCCAACAGCAGGGACAGCCTGCCCTGCCCTGTGTGCCCACAGCACCCCCTGTCTGGGTGCCCCCTTTGGGCTGGGAGCCCTGTGAGGGGCTGTCCTGCTCGGCTGTCCCCTGCCAGGGTGGCTCTGTGGTCCCCAGTGCTGTCACTGCGCCTCGGCCCCGCTGAGAGTGAAGCTGATGCTGTGTGACATTGCACTCCCAGCACATCGCACACCCCAGACAGCACCAGCTGAGGCTGCTCCCTGCTTCCCAGCCTGGAAACTTCCAGCACCAGACACCTTTGTCTCCCTGCAAAGAGCTTTTCCAGCGGTGGAGGGGCTCAGTGAGGCAGCTGAAATGAGCCTGTCACAGCCTGCTCTGTGCCCCCCGAGCAGGGTGACAAACACAGCTGCACGCTGGGTCACAGGCTGATCCCTGCTCTGATCTGACCAAACCAGCAGCGCCGATGTTAGAGGAGGTTCAGGACTGCCAGCAGCACACAGTCTCCACTGCTTCCCCCTTGGCTGTGCATGGCAAAAGGCATCAATAAGGTCTGGGTAAAAGATTCTGCCCTCCCCTCCTGCTTCTGTGGAAAAACTCATTTCAGCCCTGCAGGCTTCCTTCAGCTGTCTCATCCCTCCTGTGTGCACAGAAACACGGAGCCACAGCCAGGCAGGGGCCCTTTCTATTTGCAGCCACTCACTGATTGCATGCGCCTCACCCAGAAAAAAGGAGCAGCTCCCAAAACAACCCTGCACCTCCAAAGCAGGCTCCCTGTCTGACTGACAGCTTGGGAAAGTTCCTAATGATGTCCCCTGGACGCTTTGAGGCGACCCAGGCCAGAGCAGGATGTGATGGCTCAGCGGCTGGATGGCCTCGTTTGTTCTGATTTATATTGCAGAGCCAGCTCCAGCCTCATCAGCCTGGCCTGACCCAGATTTCCCTCTTGCATAGGTCAATAAAAACACAGCAAATAGAGCTAATCAGGCACTGAGGATGCACAGTTAATCCAGGCTGGCCCGAACTTAACAGCAACACTGCAAACTCTGCTGTCAGAGACAGGAGAGGATAAATCTTTCCCT
>NW_005054593.1:256553-258127 GCF_000277835.1 Geospiza fortis | reverse complement strand
TCAAAGGGAATTGTAAAAAGAACACGCTGTTTCCAGGACAGATAATTCGGGTTGGTTTTTTTTTTTTTCCCTCTCTCTTGGTCTGGCTGCCTCTGGTGGATGCAGCACGAGCCTCCTTCCCCTGCAAGCAGCGAGCTCCCTTCTCCACGCTGAGTTTATAAGCAATCACCAAAAGGGCATGAAGTCAGACAAAAAGCAAATGAAAAAAATGTCTGCAGCTGGCTCTGGAGCGTCCAAATAAACCCTGGGTAAATGCCAGGCTGCCTCAGTCACTGCAGGGAGCAGGACGAGCTCCTTCCAGCCGTGCAGGGAGCGGGGCTGTGGCCACATGCACGGGCTGGACATGTTGTGGGACACCCAGGGACACCCAGTGCCTCCCAGGACCCACAAATGTCCCCCACTGTCACCCCAATCAGGAGCCAGTGCTGAGTTTTGGCACAAGCAGTGACTCAGGCGTGGTGTGTCTGTGCTCTGCGGTGACACACGGCTGTGAGGGTGACACGGAGCTGGCAGTGTCACCCAGTGACAGCCACCCCTGCTCAGACAGCCCTGTGGGGTGTGCAGGGAGCCAGCAGGGACCCCTGGCTGGGCTTGGACGTTGTGTCCCTCTGTGATCCCACTGGGAATGTCCTGTGTGGGTGGATGTCCCTGGGTTGTCACACTCCAGCATCCTCACAGCTGGGCTGTGCTCTCCTCTTGTGGAAAAAACAGGGGTGTGTTATCCAGGCCATATAGACCATGGGAACAACAGGGATGTGCTGTCCAGGCCATACAGACCATGGGAACAACAGAGATATGTTATCCAGGCCATATAGACCATGGGAACAACAGGGATGTGCTGTCCGGGCCTTACAGACCATGGCAACAACAGGGATGTGCTGTCCAGGCCGTACAGACCATGGGAACAACAGGGATGTGGTATCCAGGCCATACAGACCATGGCAGTAACAGGGATGTGGTATCCAAGCCATACAGATCATCCCTGGGACTCTGAGAGTGCCCAGCTCTCAGGGACACAGCTTTCTCCAAAGAACTGTTTATTCAAAAGATTAATCTCAGCTTGGTAAGGCGAGGTTTATCAGCAAGGCTGTGTTCCAAGCCAGCTGACGCACAAACCAGTGGGACATGCCCATGCAGAAAAGCTACAGTGGAGCAGTGCTTGAGGTCACCGAGATTCTGGAGTTTATTTTTCCCCATGGGAAAGCAGAGCAGGGCCAGGCACGGCTCCCAGAGCCAAGAGACAGCGCCAGGCGATTCCAGCACCCACCAGAGACCTGCCCTGCTCTCCTGCCCCGGGGAAGTCCTGCTCGGGGTGGGCTCCAGCAAGGAATCAGCGTTCCCAGAGCCGGCTCCTCCCGCTGCCTGCTGGCCCTCCCCATCCCCGCGTCTCGGGCGCCGGAGCTTGAGCGTGATGTGATGTGACACCTTCCCCCACACTTTGTTATAAATATCGTGTTTCACTGTAACCGTGTCTGACACCCCCTTGGAGGCATTTGCTCATGCTCGCAGCCGGGGCGCGGGCACGTGTGGAGCGGCCCCGGGGAGCGGCGGGGGGGGGCTGCCCGTGCCCACCG
>NW_005054593.1:243089-256206 GCF_000277835.1 Geospiza fortis | reverse complement strand
CCATCCATCCATCCATCCATCCATCCATCCATCCATCCATCCATCCATCCATCCATCCATCCCTCCCCGTGCCCACCATCCCAGCCCATGCCCAGCCCAGCCCGGCTCCCGGTGGCAGTACCGGGGCGGTGCAGGGTGAGCCCGCAGTGCCCCAGCCGGGCTGTCCCAGACCCAGCTCTGACACAGTTCGGATTTCTCCCTTTGTTCACTCCGGAGCAGAGGATGGAGCTCAGAGGACGAAGCTCAGCGGCTGGAGCTCGGAGGATGGAGCTCAGAGGATGAAGCTCAGAGGCTGGAGCTCAGAGGCTGGAGCCCAGAGGATGGAGTTCAGAAGATGGAGCTCAGAGGAAGGAGCTCAGAGGATGGAGCTCAGATGGAGGATGGAGTTCAGAAGATGGAGCTCAGAGGATGGAGCTCAGAGGTGCCCAGCCCTCCGGCCGATGTTGATTTCGGCACTTCCCCGGCACCCCCGGGCAGCCTGGCGGTGCTGTAGTTATAGGAAATGCCGCTAGATGTCTGACAGGGTCCTGCGCATGGCCTGCTGCGGACAGCCCGGCAAGGGGCGCAGGGACGGACTATGTGCTGTGCCCGGGTCGGTATCACAGTCCCAGACAGGATTCCTGGGATTTTTTGGTGGGAAAAACCTCGGTTTGCCGTTTCACAGACTCTCGGAATGGGTTGGTTGGAAAGTAGCTCAAAGATCATCACGTTCCACCCCCTGACATGGGCAGGGACATTTTCCACTGGCCCAGGTTGCTCCAAGCTCTGTCCAGCCTGGATTTGAACGCCTCCAGGGCATCCAGAACTTCCCTGAGCATTCATTTCCTTCTGAGAGGACATCCAAACACAAAGCTATTCACTCTCTGTCAGGGTTCTCTTCCCTGCAAGGCACAGCAATCCCACTGGCATCCCGTGGCTCTGCTGCTGGAATTGCCCGCGGCTCTGGGAGCAGTGACCAAGCCTTGGATGCGCTGCCCAAAAACCATCGCTGAGGCTCCTTCCAGCCAAAGGGCAGCTGCAGCTTTATGGCTTCACCCCTTGGGTGTCTCTGCAGCAGATGCAGGGAAATTACCGGCACTGCTGCGAGGCAATTACTGCTCGAGCTGCTTGAGAAATGCCAGCTCTTTTTCAGAGGAAAATTTGGGATGGAAATCATCTCTTTTTGTGTTTTGGGGAATTTGAGCTTCTTTGGCGCTCAAAAGAAAAGGATGGCAAACGTGCTTTTCTTAATACTGTTGATGTAAAAACACATTAAGGAAGCACAAGGATAAAAAGAGGAGAATGTATTTTTGAGCATAAAGAAGAGTATTTTACATATTTTACTATTTTTTATATCTACAAAAAATATTTTTTTTCCTATTATAAAGGTATTTACCTTGCTCTGTAATAGAGGTTGAATAAAATCCTACCCAATAAAATCCTACCCAGCTTTAGGTCCATGTCTCTCCTGCAGAGGTCAGGATAGCACAGGAGCCTCCGCATCCAGGGCTGTCCCTCCCCATGGCTTCAGACCAAAGGAATTGTGACAGTAATGGAGCAGAAAAGCAAATTTCTTTCCCTTTTGCTTCACAGCTGACGGCCCAGTATGGGACCAGAGAGGAAACCCTGCTAAAACCTCCCAGAGAGGAGCTGGCTGAGCGCTGGCGGGGAGAAAAAGGCAAAAGGCAGTGAAAAAGTAATGGAGAGGACAGAAGGGAGAGACAGGGAGAGATTCTTGGCCCCCAAGAACCGGGGATGTAAAGAGCACAAAGCATCTGGAAAGGCTCCGAAGTTGTGTCTGAAAAGCTCCCCTGGCTGATGTGTCAAGGAGCTTCCAATCGCCTTTCAAAAGCTCCCCTTCCCTCCTCCGCCTTTGTAATGGGTGGCTGTTCCTAATTATCTGTAAATGTTAAACGTTCTCTAATTCAATCAGAACAACTTGTTCACAGATGGCAAACCCTTCATCTGCTCGGCTCAGAGTCGCTGCCTCAAGAGCCGTCGGTGGCTCTTCCCTCCCTCCCGGAGAGGCTGGAGACGCGGGAGAGGGGAGGAGAGGCGGGGTACAGGAGGAGGATGAGGGGTGAGGATGAGGATGAGGATGAGGATGAGGATGAGGATAAGGATGAGGATGAGGGATTCAGGATGAGGATAAGGATGAAGGATGAGGATGAGCTCCTAAATCAGGTGACAGATCCTAAATCACGTGTCCCCACTCGTGACACTAAAATCTGTGATTGTCCCCACACCTGACAATAAAATCTGTGAGGTAAAGGGTGAGGGATGAGGGGTGAGGATGAGGATGAGGGGTGAGGGATGAAGGGTAAGGGGTGAGGATGAGGGATGACAGGTGAGGGATTTGGGATTCAGGATTCAGATGAAGATTTGGGATTCGGGATTCAGGATTCGGGGTGAGGGATGAGGATTCAGGATTCACGATTCCCAATTCACGGTTCAGGATTTGGGATTCAGAATTCGGGATTCAGGATTTGGGATTTGGGATTCAGGATTCAGAATCTGGGATTCAGAATCTAGGATTCAGGATTCAGGATTTGGGATTTGGGACTCAGGATTTGGGATTCAGGATTCAGAATCTGGGATTCAGGATTTGGGATTCGGGGTGAGGGATTCAAGATTTGGGATTCGGGATTTGGGATTAGGGACTCGGGATTTGGGATTCAGGATTCAGAATCTAGGACTCAGGATTTGGGATTCAGGATTTGGGATTCGGGATTTGGGATTCGGGATTTGGGATTTGGGATTTGGGATTCAGGATTCCTCCTCTCCCCGCTGCCGTGCTGCTCTGGTCTCGTTCCCAGCCTGCCACAGGTGCCCTGTGTGCTACCCTGGCTCCCGAGGCAGTTGTGTGCCACATCCCCTCCCTGCCTGCCCGCTGCTGTCACCTCCTGCCAGCTCCTGTCACAGCCGTGCCCCGCTGACGCTGATCCCGTTGGACTCCTCATTCCTCCTCTCGTTTTGTGACAGTGAGTGGCACATGCCAGCGCTCTGTCCCTCCTCATTCCCTGCTCCTGGCACGTCTGTCCCCCTCGGCCACACTGCCTGTCCCCTTGCTGCTGCCCAGCTTCGATGGTTGGGGCAGCAAAGCCCTGCCCAACGCCCAGGAATGGGATCCTAAATCAGCTGAGAGGGATCCTAAATCAGGTGACAGATCCTAAATCAGGTGACAGATCCTAAATTAGGTGTCCCCACCCATGACACGAAAATTTGTGATTGTCCCCACTCATGACATTAAAATTTGTGATTATCCCCACCCAAAACACTAAAATCTGTGATTGTCCCCACACCTGACAATAAAATCTGTGATTGTCCCCACTCCTGACATCAAAATCTGTGATTGTCCCTCACCCATGACACTAAAACCTGTGATTGTCCTGACACCAAAATCTGTGATTGTCCCACACTCCTGATATTAAAATCTGTGATTTTCCCCACCCATGACGTTAAATCTGTGATTGTCCTGACACTATAATCTGTGATTGTCCCTCACCCATGACACCAAAATCTGTGATTGACCCCACCCATGACACTAAAATTTGTGATTGTCCCCACTCATGACATTAAAATTTGTGATTATCCCCACCCAAAACACTAAAATCTGTGATTGTCCCCACACCTGACAATAAAATTTGTGGTTGTCCCCACTCCTGACACCAAAATCTGTGATTTACACCAGGGGCAGGGGGACAAAGGAGGGAGCAGCCCGGTTTTCTCCTCAGACCCAAGGGCCGCTCCTTGCTGCCGATTCCTAACGATTTATTGCAGCACCTCCTCTTCCTCCCAGCCCCAGAAAAGGGTCTCTCCTTTAATCAGCCAGTGACTCACCATCTGGGTGATTTACCACAAGCACGAGCTATTTCTGCTCCTGGAAGGGGAGAAAAATAGACCTCATCCTCCTCTTCATCATCATCGTCAGGGAGGGTGGGAAGGAGGGAAAACAATCCACCCACGGACGTGAGGCTGCCTGGGCTGGGCTGGGCTGCTCCCCACGGCAGAGGGGCTGGGGAAGGAGGTGAGGGGGAGGCTCTGGTGTCTCACACAGGCGGCTCCGTGCCAGGGTGGGAATAGAGCAGCTCTGTGCTGGATGCAGGGCTTGGAGAGGGCTCTGTCAGCCGCGGGGTGCAGGGCCAGCACTGACAGACTCTGCTGAGCACAAATCCTGAGCATCACTCCGGGCCTGAACCTGCTCTTTGCCATGCCTGTCTCTCCCTCCCTCACAATCCAATCGCTTCCAGATTAGCATCTTCTGGAAGAGTTTTTTCCTTTGAAGATACAAAATTGAAATCCTTAAAGACCCTTATACTTTTTCCATGGCAGCCCCAAAAGCTGGAGAATCACCTCCACCAACTCCCTGACTCAAATTTCCTTTTTTCTTTTATTTTTTAGCTACAAGACCACCCCCTTTCCAGGGAAGGAAGATGTCTGGTTGCTCAGGATGTCAGCAAAACATTCAGCCACCATGCAGAGCCACTGCTCCACCTCTTCCAACAACTGGCTGAGGAGAAGAAAAGACCCTTATACTTTTTCCATGGCAGCCCTAAAAGCTGGAGCATCACCTCCACCAACTCCCTGACACTAAAATTTATGATTGTCCTCATCCATGACATTAAATCTGTGATTTTTCCCACTCCTGACACTAAAGTTTGTGAATGTCCCCACTCCTGACACCAAAGTTTGTGAATGTCCCCACTCCTGACACTAAAATCTGTGACTCAAATCTGTGACTCTGTAACTCCCTGACTCAAATTTCCTTTTTTTTTTGACCTAAAACACCATTCCCTTTCTAGGGAAGGAAGATGTCTGGTTGCTCTGATTTATTGAAGACCCTTATACTTTTTCCATGGCAGCCCTAAAAGCTGGAGCATCATCTCCACCAACTCCCTGACTCAAATTTCCTTTTTTTTTTTTGGCTAAAAGACCATCCCATTTCCAGGGAAGGGAGATGTCTGGTTGCTCAGGATATCAGAAGATTCACAGCTAACATCCAGCCACCGTGCACTGCTCCAGCTCCTCCAACAACTGGCTGAGGAGAAGAAAAGTCATTAAAGTGTGTGTTATATTGGCTGGAAAAATCCTTGGGAAGGAGCTCCAGGCAGAGCCCCAGTGGGCAGAGTGCTGGGCTGCTCAGGAGCAGTGATTAGGGAGAGTTTGTTAATGAAGCAGATTTTAGTGACTGCAGGCAAGTGGAGAGAGAGAGAAGAGAGAGAGCAGAGCGCTCAGGAAATGCTCTCCTGTGGGCCTGCCGCAGCTGAGCCATCAATCAGCCCAGTTCTGCCGGCTTTTATCAGCTGAGGATGTGACCCAGGGGATTTGGGGATCCCTGAGGCCACAGCACCATCCCACCCTCCAAAAGCTGCTCAGCTCTGCCTGCTGCAGATCCCAGAGCCCTGTGAGGGCATCCAAAGCTGCTTCAGAGCCAGAGAGGTTTCACTGGCTTCTCCAAAATTGCCTTTTGTTTCCTGCAATGCCTTTAAATGAGGGGGATCCCCCGAGGCAGAGCAGAGGGACCCTGAGTGGAGCCCAGGCAGCGCTGCTGTTCTCATCTCAGTGGGATGGAAATCAGCATCACCCACTGATGGAGCACAACCAATTCACCCTGTCTGGGGCTCTGCTCCCAGCTCCCTGGGCTCTGCTTTGCCCTGTGGGACAGATGGAAGGTTTTTGCCAGTGTTTATAGGAGGATTGCATCCAAAACTCACCAAAAATATCAATTTTGTTCCCTATTCCCTCTTCTAACCTGTCATCCCTCCCCCATCTCATCCCTTTCCCGTTCTGCAATGTGTTGGCACAGCCACACAGGGAATTCCCATTTCCTGCAGCAGATCCCCACATTTCCAGGTATGATTTCCTCCCTTTTTTTTTTTCCCCTCAGTGATGAGCAACAGGAAAAAAGACTTCAGGGGAGTTTGTTAGACCAGGACAAGCCCTTCCCCCAGGATAACTCCCATCAGGTGATGAGAAACATTCCAAACCCTCCAGGGCACATACCAGGGGATGGATGCAGCCCCAGGGCTCAGCTCTCCAGCCTTTATCTCCTGCCTTATCCATATCTAATCTCCCTGCCCCTGCTGAATCAGCTGTGACAAGAGGAAATTAAGATTGGTTGGCAGCCGGGCTGGGTGGTTTGGGAGAGACAAACCTTCGGAGAGGGGGGAAATTGGGACTCCCAAAGTTTCTGGGGCGAGGAATCAGATCTTGAGCAGCCCTTCCACGTGTCCTTTTGGCACCGCCGAAATCCCTGCAGCGAGCAGGGAAAATGAGGTGTTTTCCCAGCTCTCCTCCATCAATCTCTGCCCACCCAGCCCAGGACAAAGCCCATTCAGCCCAGCCCCTTCCCATCCAGCCCTTCATCACCAGGGATCGATATCCCATATTGACTAAGCAGGGCCCAGCCATTAACGAGTTCATTTTCCATCACTTAGATGCAGATGGATTCCCTCAGGAGCCCCGGGGTCACCAAAGTTTCATTAACAGAGGCTGTAGAAGTATTTAAATACATTTAGAAGAATCACTTGACAAATGGAGTGAGCCCACAGCCCTGCTCCTCTCAGGTTATCTTGAAAGAGAAACGAGACTTCTGCTGCCCACAGAAGGACAAAAAGCCCTTAACAGCTTGTCCCTGCCATTATCCATCTCCAACACTTCACCTCCACAGAGGTCCAGTTTCCCCATAATGCTCCAGATGGAAACCAGTTACTCATTTATCTCAGCTCTGGGTTAAATGACCGAAAGGGTTTTTGGCCTCCAAAATTCCCATGTTTGGTGGTAAACTGAGGCAGGAGGGGATGAAGGCTCAGCCTCATATCTGGAGAGGTAGAATAGATACCACAGACAGGCACTGGGAGATCTGACTTCTTGTCCCCATTGTTTGTATCAGGGTAAAATAAAATGAAACCAAACCCAGCCTGGCCTTGAACACAGAAAATGCCATGAGAAAAAATGTGTCAAAAATGCAGGCTGAACTCGGGGGTCTCTTCCTGCTGCTAAAAGTTTTCTCCTTGCCACAAATCTGTAGAAAACATTGAATTTTACCACCACCAAACTCTGTGTGGGTGCTGGCTTAGCTGTCCCCCCATGAAAACGGGATTTGGAACCCAAAACCATCACCAAATCCCCACCAAAATCCCATGGAAATGCAGCCCTGCAGACAGTTTCCACTGTGAGCTCATTTTGTGTCGGAGAGCCGGAGCCACGCACTCGAAACGTTTGCAAACAGCAATTTAATGTGACTTTTTTTTGTCCCCGCTCGGGAGGAGATGACTCATGAAGTCACTTTACAGCTCTTAGAGGGTGCCCAGGGTGGCAGGGGCTCATGGCACATGGA
This sequence comes from Geospiza fortis, assembly GCF_000277835.1. Taxonomy (NCBI): domain Eukaryota; kingdom Metazoa; phylum Chordata; class Aves; order Passeriformes; family Thraupidae; genus Geospiza; species Geospiza fortis. Next base: position 248,888 of record NW_005054593.1, on the reverse strand, counting down.
AACACAGTCACACTCAGGAGGGAGGGCAAATAAATCCAGCTCCCCAAAATCCAAAGCCTGCATTCCTCAGAAGGTTCTAAAGCACCATTGACCACTGAGGGTTTTTTTTCCAAGTTTTTTTTTTTTTCCCATCACAAATAAATCTAAATTGTAAAGAGGAGTTAGGAGCAGAGGATGTTTCCTTGGCTGGTGGAAATTTGGTGCCATGAGGGCTCATCCTCACTGCCAGGCCAAGGTGGGCAAAGCCACCCAGAGCCTCTGGAAAGGTCTCCTGGTTTCCCAGGTGACTCCTCCCTCCAGCACCTGCAGAAGAAAGCAGGAACTCATGGATGGAGAAGAATGAGGCAGGAGGAGAGGTTTGTCCCCTGGGACAGAGCAGCCACCCCATCCCAGTGCCCCCTGTGCACTCACTCCAGGCTGACAGAGACATTCCCCTTGGAGTCCCTCCAAATTCCCATCGCTAACTCCTCAGACTGCAGCAAAACCCCTCTGAATAGGCATCAGGCAGGCCCCGTTGGCATTTACAAAGCAGGCTGGGAGGGGGATTACCCTGGGCTCACACTGCATTGTTTGGTAAAACCCCTTCCCCGCCTGGGCTGGAGCAGGAACGTGCACAGGAAACCCCCAGAGCCTCCCCACAGGAGATCCAGGGGTGCAGACAAGGTAAACTCAGCTTTCATAGCTCTGTTTATCAAGTGTGAAAGCTGCCAGCCCCAGGGATGATAAATCAGCATCTCTGGGGTGTGCTGATTCCCACCCGGCCCGGTGGATGGGGGCAGAGGGTCCTGCTCTTTTGGGACAGCCAGAAACTAATGGCATGGCTGAAAGAAGGGAAGATAAAAGATAATCTTTGCTGGATGTGCCTCAGAAACAATGGCAAGGGTTGAGTGGGGCAGTCCCTTCCCTGTCGCTGTGCTCACAGCAGTGATTGCGCTCAACTCACTCCAGGATTGCACCAAAAATTCCCACGTCTGGCATGGATTTGTTAATGCATTGGAGCTGCTGCAGAATTACACCCTGCACTGGAGCTGCTGCAGAATTACACCCTGCCATGGATCTGGTCCAACCCCAAGGTCCCCAGAGGGTGGCAGTGGCTTTGCCCTGCTGATGGCAGGGGTGGCTGCAGGAGCACAGCTCCCGGAGCGCAGCAGCTCGGCTGCCGCAGCATCACATTCCCCCTCTGGTGCCACTGCCATGACAGCCTGCAAATGAGACAGAGCCTCCAACCTCCCTGTGTGACCCAGAGATCAGGCCCCAGAAGAGCTTATGTAGGAAGAGAAGCCTATTTGTCCAACCACAGAAAGCAAAAGGCTTATTTCCACTTGCACATTTGCAGCAAGCCCTGATCCCGATTCAGACCCGAAGCGGAGCGTGTCAGAGAATTTCCAGGGCAGAGAAATCCTCTCTGGGAGCTCTCCCTCACGGATGGCTGCACAGCAGCTCCTGACACCCCCGTCAGGAGGCTGCTCCCCCCCTTGGCTGGGACTCTGTGTCCTGCCTTGCTTGCATGGGCACTGCCAAGGCCCTGGGGATGGCGGGGCACAGAGCTGTTCAATAATAAATGCCATTTTCTGATACAGTCACTGCTGCTCTGAACGAGCTGTGCCCGTGCCTCTGTGAGAGAATTCCCCTTGCCCGACCTCATCAGCAATGCCCTTTGAAGTGTTCCCGCTGGTTCCACCCTCTGCTTCTCCTCTGGTTTCCCTTTCCCTGTGGATGCTGTGCCTCATCTCCTGCCTGCCTCTGGCCCTCATGGACACGCTCACACCATCCCCAGCGCTTTGTGTGCATGCAAGAGAGATCTTTCAATCCCTTCTTCCATCTCAGCTCCTTCTGGGAAGACAGCAGCTCCTTCTCTGAGCATTTCATGGCTTTGATGAAGGAATTATTCCCTGCTGATGGGAACAGGCTGACACCGAGCCCACACGAGGCACTGGAGTGCCCAGCACTGCTGGCCAAACCTCGGGCCAGTGGTTGTTGTTTGCATCACTCTTACGCGTGCAAGACCCCAAATTCCATCCCAAATTCCTCCCCTGGATTGAGAGCCCCTCACTCCAGCCCTTGTAGGGCATTTCCAACCCTTGGCTCCCCCCCAAGCCCACCAGCCTTGCAATTCCAGCTGCTTTCCACTGGAAATCCCTCGCAGAACTCATCCTGCTTCCTGCAAGGCCGGGATTCCTGATCTCCCCGGGTTTCTTTTCTCCGTGTATAATGAGGATTACGGTTTAATTCCTGCCTCGCAAGGGGGTGCTGTGGGGATTGCCAGGGTTAAGGCGCTCAGACAGCGCCGAAATGCTCTCACCAACCCTCCAGCAGAGGGGCTCTGAAAAAAACCCCACTGCTGTTTGCAGCCTGCTCGCAGCTCGCATCAGCTCCCATTAACTGGGAGGCAATTTTCTCCCCAGTTCAGACTTAATTCCTCCTCTAACTGCTGGCTCTATCCAGAGAACAGCAGGGCAGCAACGACTATCGGTGCTGAACTGCCTTTTAAAATGGGATGTGTGAGCTGCCTGCGCCGTGCGTGTGTGCTGTGTGTATGTGAGCCCATGCAGGAGGCTGCACCAGGAGAGCTCAGAAGTGAAGCCAAGCACGGAATCAGCTCGGGAAGCCCTCTGCACCCCTGATCACCCATTGCTGGCTGCACCACAGACCCATTATGTGTGTTTACAGATGAAAAAGCAAAAAAATAAAACCGGTGCCGGCTTTAAAATTCCGCCGAGCGCAGCCTTCTGCACTGATTCCAAATGTTTATAAACACGGGAGTTAATGTAATCAGCACTGCAGCAAATACACACCAGGTACACGGCACAGACAGGAGTGTCAAACGCGCTCCCAGCTCGGAGTGACAGCTCTCTGCTGTGGGCTCTGCAGCAAACAAAAGCAGCTGAAAAAACCCCACCGAGGAATGCTTGAAAGAGCAATCCCTTCCCCCCTCCTCCTCCCCGCCTTCCAAGACTTTCTGGTAGTCAGAGCTGTAAAAATCTCGGAGAAGGTGTCCCTTCCCACTGAGCCTTTCAAGTGGTAGAGGGAAGAGGCCACTGCTTGGGAGGACACTGGGGGAATTCCTGGCTCCCCTGAGGGCCATCCATCAGCCCAGCCCCGGTTCTGTGCTCATCCCGCAGCAGCCAGGAGCTGCTTTAGAAAGATTTGGACAAGTCTGACTCCAGGAGCTGTTCCACCCCGGGGAAGGATGTGCATCAGCTCGCCAGGGAAGATCCCATCCAGAGGAGCTGTGCCAGTGCAGAACCCTCACCAACCCCTCAGCCAAGGGAGTTGTGCCAGTGCCAGCCCCATCCCAGCCCCATCCCAACCCTGCTCACTGCCCACGTTTTCCAGTGGGAAGGCTTTGGGGAGGTCCCATTCCAGCAGGTTGCTGAGGAGACGTTACCTCACACAGCAGCATCAGCAGAAAACCCCGGTGCTGGCAGAACAGCCAAAATGCTGGGAGGACAAAACACTGCAAGCCTGTTGGTTTTTTTTTTTTCTTTTTTTTTTTTTTCCCAGCCAAATGTTGTTTCATGCTCTAATGGTGATTTTCAAGAGCAATATTGGCGTGACAACTTATATAAGTGTGGGCCAAGTTCCTACACCACTTCCAGGGTCTGTGCCTAAACCAGATTTCACAGGGGTGCACAGGAAAGGCTTTGGATCTCTGTTTTGGGGGCTACCTGCCCTCTAAAATGAGACTTTTACCACCCCTAAAACCCAAGAGAGGGTAAATATCACAGTTTTAGAAATTATTTTCCTTGGAGAAGGTGGGGTTCCTCGCAGAGCAGCTCTATCTGAGGCACCAGGTGGGTCGGTTTTTTCTCTCTTTGTTTGCAGTAGAATACATTTAGAGATTTATGGAAGGGATTTCTGAGTCTCACAGTGGTTCATGTGTTCCTGCAGTGGGAACCTTGAAATCCCCCGTCTTATCACTCCAGGGCTCCTTTTCCACATCTCTGCCTGGGATGAGTTTGAGGAACCCACAATTGTGAGGGGTAAAACAAGGAAATAAAAAATGGGTTTAAATCAGCTGATCTAGTGAAGCAGGAGGCAGCTCCCCCAGCCCCTCAGAGGCCATGCACACAGAGACCTCCCCAAATTAAAAACAATATAAAGCATGATGCAATTAAATATGTTACATATTATGATCTTCCTCCCCTAGAAATAACAAAAAAACTGCCAAACCAGAGCATTCTGCTCCTGCCTCTCCTGCTCATGCACGAGTCCCCTTGGGCTTCACGGAAATTTTGGTCTCACAAAATGCTGCAGAACAGGGGCCCCCATGGCACTGGGTAATAAATCTTAGAAGTTAACAGCCAGAACTGTGCCAAATGTGATGGGTTTTGCTTTGTGCAGGATCATGAAAATAATACATTCTGGCTCAGTAAGTCAGGCCTCATGCACCAGGGCTAATGGTCCACTGCTGCTGCTGCTGCTGCTGCTAAATGGATTTACATTTTTGTCTCACATGGTTGAAGTCTGTGATTTGGGAAGCCAAGGCCCCAAGGCTCTATAAAATCTCCCCAGATTCTTGAAAGGAAATGTGGATTTTTTCCCCCACCTGGAATGCAGGAAGCTCAAAGGAGGAGCGTTGAGGTGTGGCTGCCCCACAGATCTCAGGGATGTCAGCTCAGGTGCAGTGACAACAGAATAAGTGGGAGAAAGGGGAGGGTAACACTGGGAATAATGCAAGCTGGAGCATTGTTAATGTGGGGAACTCCATGGTAACTCAGAGAGACCTGCCCAGGGGAGCAATGTCTCATCAGAGGTATCTCTTTAATGGAGTTGGGAAAGGAAATAATGAGATTTTATGGATTAAAACTGAAATTAGACAGATAAACACTCCATGGGCAGGAAAACCGACCAGCAACAAGGATGCTGAGACTCCCCACGGCCTTTCTGCCCACAAGGGTGGGGGGCTGCCCTCCTGAGCTCAGGTCTGCAGCTTTAGAGAAGAGGCAGGAGGCAGAAACCATCAGTTCAGCAGCCTCAGCTCCACAGGCAGGATGTCCAAAGGAATCCCAGCGGCCTTAGAGTCTGCGAATCTATTAACTAAACCTCATTACTACGTAATAACTTTTGTTATTTCGGAACAAACCTTGTATCTGCCTAATCCGCTTTGTTACAGAGCTGCCCATCCTTCCCTTGAACAGGAATTAACTTCTAAAGGAATTAAAAGGAGGAGGAGACTGCCGAAGGGGTCCTTAGGGGTATCTTTTTATAGCTGCTGGCTGCCCCCCCTCCCCTTTCCCTTTCCCACTATGTGTGGTATCCTTCCCCACTGATTCCATCCTTTTCTGCCTGCCAGGCATTGATTTGTTCCTGTGTTGTTCTAATGGAGCTTGAAATCAACATGACTTTGTTGTTGGTTGTTGTCATTGTTGTTCACATCTTTGTTTGGGGTTCAGCATCCTTGCAGAGGCCAGGGCAGCTCAGGAGCCGGCATTAGCAGGCTGAACACCTCCTTGGCGAGAGATGCACAAAGGCTGGCTCTGTGTCCACATAATAGAGGCTGCCACAAAACGCACCGAAACCGCCGCCCCCTCCTCCCGCGCATCAGCTCTGAATCCCCTCGCTCATCCGCGCACACAGAGGGCGGCCACAACAATCTCCTTCTTTCGGCAGGCCCCGGGAAAACGCTGTGGTATCCACATCCCAGGCGTTCCGGATCGCCGCTTTAGGTCCCACGTATCTCACTCACATCGCGCAGGGTGAAAAATGCGTTCGGGTCGGGGAGGTGGGTGCCGGGCACTGCGCTCCGGAGCCCGAAAGGAATTCAGGAACAGCTCAAGAATTCAGCAACAGCCCCAA
>NW_005054593.1:241924-242356 GCF_000277835.1 Geospiza fortis | reverse complement strand
TTTAAATTTAATTTTTCAAGCAGACCTGAGCATCACCGGGGGCTGGGAGGGTGGGGGGCCCCGCGGCGCTGCCAGACCGACCCCTGCCCATCGCTCTTAAGGAACTCTCATGGCTTCACGGCTGCAGACAAGTTGCCGTGCATCGTGGTGGACTATCGGAGTTTGCATCCTGGCAGCCGCGCTCCTACCAGGTGAGCCGCTCCCCGGAGGGCGCTGCGGGGCTGGAGGCGGCCCCGGCGGGGTTTGCGGGGTGCCCGTGGGGGAAAGGAGGTGCGGGAAGGGTGGGATCGGCGTTTTGGGGTGCGGAGCAGGTGTGGGAGCATCTGTGCGAGGCTGGGAGAGAGCCGGGGCCGGTTTCAGCGCCGGCTCGGCTCGGAACAACACGCTCGTTTGTTTTGGAAGCAGCTGCAGGCAGCGGGCTCCGGAGCCCTG
>NW_005054593.1:218262-241840 GCF_000277835.1 Geospiza fortis | reverse complement strand
GAGAGACGGAGGGTTTGGGCTCTCCAGTGTCCCCAAAATCCCCGCTCCCCTCCGCGCACACTTCCCACGGGCTCTTTTGCGGAGGGGCTGGACCGCTCCCAGCTTTCAGCGCTTCCTTTCGCTGCCTTTGAGCTTGGCTGCCTGATGGCATCTTATTCATCCCTTTGGTTCCGATCCATCCCTCGGGTTCTGATCCATCTCTGGAACGGAGGAGATGGGCAGAGATGCGCCTCTGCCAGCTCGCTGGAGCCAGCCGGGCGGTGGCAGAGCTGTCCCTGTGTCCTTCCCTGGGCTGGGACCTGCCCCGAGCTCGGCACAGCGCTGAGGAGAGGGCGAGTGACCCAGTTTGGCCAGTGCCCTGCGGGGACTCATTTATTATTCTGCTCCAGTGCAGAACGGGTTAATGCCACCCTGGAGGGCTTTCCGGGAGTCGGAGCCATGGGAAGGGGATCGGCAGTCTGCGTTTGCAGCTTGTGAATGAGCTGAGAGATGCAAACAGAGCCGGTGTTTTGCCTTTTCGGTGGCTGGGGCTGGAGCGCGGGCGCAGGAGCGGATCCAGCCTGGGCTGGGATCTGCAGCTGGAGGGAAGTTGCGAGGAAGGCAGGGTGGAATTGCGTCCACTCCTCCGATATTGGGGCTGGGGCAGCGTCCCAGAGGAGCGGCCAGGCTGGCTGGGCTGGGACTCTGAGATGGGAGCAAGGTCTGGGCCATCAGAGCAAACGCCGGGGCCCAGAGCTCCCTGGCAAAGACGGGGAGGCGATAACATCAGGACATGGGAGATCAACAGATCCCAGCGACTGGATGGTCTGGTTAAAATGGATGGAACGGGAGGGGGTGGTGATCCAGAAACCAGGGAGGCTGTGAGAGGGAAAAGGGTCACAGGGCGATGGGAAAGCAGGGCTGGGTGCACCTCGGTGTTCCAAAGGGATCTGCTGTGCATTGCAAACAGAGGTGACGGAAGGGACAGCCTCGGGCTTCCCCGCTCCTCTGTGCTTCAGGCAGGTGCCTGGCTGAGCTCTGGCTCCTCTCAAGGAGTCTCAGAACTTTCCATGCCGTTCTTCACCCGGCCTTCCCTCCTCATCCTCCCGCCCACAGCCCCGGGCAAAGGCGCTGGAGGGGCAGCGATGCTCTGGTGACTGTGCTGGCTGAACCGAAAGGACTTTGTGCTCCCCTGGGAATTGCTTTCACCGAGGAGACACGCAGTGACCCTGACACAGCCTGGCATCTCACCTTGTCCTGCCAAGACTTTTCCTCCTATTTTTGGCTGTTCCCAGGGCTGTGCTGCCAGCAGCTCCTCTCTTGCCACTGCAGTAGCGTGGCAGTTTGTCTTGCACTGTCCCGCTGACAGCTCTGCCAGGATAAGCCAGTGGTGCAGCTCGTGGTGCCTTGCCAAGGCCGGGGTACAGCCAGCTCTGCAGTGTTCCAGGAGGATCATCCTCCCCAAACCCTGGCCCTGGGCACCAGTGCCCTGCAGCCTGTGTGGGCGAGACTCTCGGCCCGACCTGTTCAGTGGTGGATGCACCACAGCTGCAGGAGTGGCTGATCCTGGATATTAAATATTTATTCATTCATTTATTTCGTTTGGGTGCTGGGGATGGACCCAGAGCTGCAGGGAAGGACCAGCACAAAGCAGAGAGTCTTTACCAGACCCCACGTAGCTCCTTGAGTTCACACTTCATTTTACCAAAATCATATATATAAACATATATAAAGCTGTATTTAAGCTTTGAATTCAGACAAGCTTGCTCAACAAGGAGAGGAGACTCAGGATTCTCTACTGCAAGTGAATTAGTAGCTGTGGACTTGTTGGAAAATGTGGTTTTGTACCCAACACCCAAGAAGGATCAGAGCAGTGCCTGCTCTCTGGAAAACCTCTCATGTCCAGCTGATCAATGCCATTTCATTCTGTTCCCACCCACCTCCCCCTTCAGATAATATTAGCTTTTTTTTCTCCTTTGCTCTGATAAGGAAATAAAAGTTCCGCCGCTGTAAAAGCTGTAAGGAGTCTGGTATAAAAATCTGCTTTACAAATTATCTTTAATGTGAGCAGTTCAATCGTCCAGAACGGATTCAATTCATGGCTCCTGCAGCCTTCCCTGCCCATCCATTTGGAACCAGGTATCAGCTCACGCTCCATTCGAGATATTGATATCAACAGGGGTTACAGAGAGCCGTGGGGGAAGGGGAGGAGAGACCCCAGGCAGAGGTTAGGAATGCTTGCAGCTCAGTTTATGCTTTACAAGCCTTAACAATCTGTCTGTTTGTCCCCATCGTGGAGCTCCTGCAGCTTGAGGTGCAGCCACAGAGAGCAGAGGCATCACCTGTGCCTGCTCCTGCCTCTGCACATCTGGGAAAGTGCTGCAGACAAATTCCTCTCTGCTATTGCTGGGCTACCTCCTGCTCTCCCTGGGAACACTTTGCAGAGGGCTTTGAGATGCTCCACAGGGGAGGGAGAGCTGCAGAGGTGGCTGGAGCTGCTTTGCCACGGGCTTTTTCCATCAAAGGAGCATTGGCTGAGCCGTGGTGACCTGCAGGGCTGAGGTCAGGCTCGGCTGCAGCTGGAGGGAGGGTTCATTTTGGGGAGCCACAACAGCTCTCTGGAGTGCTGGGAAGAGCCAGAGCGTGTCACTGCAGGATCTGCTCCATCTTGTACTTGCTAGAGCTGCTTTAATATCCCAAAGTAGTTTCCAAAATGAAAAAAAAAAAAGTTGCCAGAGTCTCCTTCAGCGTTTGGGTTGAGTTCTTGGCTGTTATTTTCCTTCCCCCGCCTCCCAAAACTCACAAACAGCAGCATCAGGCTATTTCAGGCAGCAAAAGCGTGGCTTTGGCTGATTTTTTTTCCTCTTTAAACCTCACTTAAACCGACCGGTCGGGTTTTACCCTGGCATGGACGGAGGAGCTGCTGAGTGTGTCAGCGTGGGTGAGGCACAGGCTGGGGCAGAGGCAGCTCAGCCCACGAGCAGGGGGTGTCCCTGCCCGAGGCAGGGGGTTGGAAGATGAACTTTAAGGTGCCTTCCAATCCAAAGCATTGTGGATTCTGTTCCTAGTGGATCCTGAGTTTCCTCTCCTTGTTAAGCAAGCATGTCTGAATTCAAACCTTAAATACAGCTTTATATATGTTTATATATGGATATATGATTTTGGCACAATGCATTGAGGAGCTACATGGGGTCTGGTAAAGACTCTGCTTTGTGCTGGGCCTTCCCTGCAGCTCTGGCTCCGTCAGAGCACCCAGAGATGCTGTTTGCCCCCTGAACCAGCAGCGTTGGTCAGGCAGGAGCTCCCAGCCCAGTCCCATCCACAGGGAGAGTCCAGGGGCCCATCCAGCAGCACTTGCAGTGCTTGGGACGAGCTGGTGGCCGAGAGATGCTGGCAGAGCCTGGCACACCTCTCCTTGCATCACCCCTGCTGCTCCGGGCTGCAGCTGGAGCAGCCACAAAAGCCAAGCTCAGAGGGAGGCACCACAGGGCTCCTTTGAGCAGGGCTCACGCCTCGGCTGAATCACGGGAGGAACCAGAAGAGCAGGTTGTCCATGACCTGCTTCCCAGGCTGCCACCAGCACCTCGTGCCCTCTGCTAGTGCCACCAGGCTGGGGACAGCCCGGGGGGACAGCAGCAAGTGGCCTTTTCCCACCTCTTCCCATTTGAGGAGTCACACAGCGCTGCCAGCAGACAGGGATGGGGCAAGCACTATGCAGGGAAAAGGGGATTTATCCCAGAATCCACAATGATTTGGATTGGAAGGCATTTAAAGATCATCTCCTCCAACCCCCTGCCCCGGGCAGGGACATCTTCCACCAGACTGGTTTGCTCCAAGCCAGGAATTTTGGGAAGAGCTGGAGCTGGGCTGTGTGAGGGCTGCAGGGGTGGGTTGGCCAGCGCTCAGGAGCATGGCCACAGTCCTCAGCGCTGCCAAGAAAGGGTTGGAATCTCATCCTTGGAATCAACATCCTTGCCCGAGGTGCTGATGGCTCCTGCTCGGTCCCTTTCACAGGCCAGCCGGGCTTATCAGTGCAAAAAAGCAGAAACAAATGAGGGAGGGACAAAGGAAGGCACTCCAGTCTCACAGCCCCTGGAGATCTTGCTTTTTCAAATAACGTCAGATGAAATCAGGGCAGCTCTGCTGAAGGGTGAGCTGGTGCTGAGCCACTGGAGCAGAGACCCAGTTTGCATTGGAGACACCTCTTTGTGTTAATTACCAGAGCTTAGCATGGAGATTTCCCAGCTCTGAGCCCACAGGAGCCTTCCAGGTGAAGGTTTGTTTCACACCCAGCAGCAGTTCCAGGTGAAGGTTTGTTTAAGGAATGAGAGGTCTCATCCTGCCTGTGTTGAGCCATGGATGTTCTCCCAGGTGCACATTTTGCCAGGGTTAGTCCAGGCTGCATTGAGGCACAACCCAGGGTTTTCAAGGGGAGCCCCTTGGCTCTGGAGCAGAAGAAAATCTGCTCAAATGATGAAGAGGAAGGAAGGAGAGGTTCCCCTCTGTCTCCACCCTGGGTTTAACGTCCCCTCTGAGTCACAGGGAGAAATGGGAAGTGAAATTGGCAGCACGTGTTACTGTCTGTGCCCTGTGCTGTGTCCCAGCTCCTCGGGGACACGTGTGGAGCCCAGCTCCTGCTGCCCCTGAGGGTTTGTCCTGTCTGGGCACTGATTGCAGCCCTTCCCACCAGAGCCGTGGCTCTCATTCTCCACTGCAGTGCCAGGCCACACAAACAGCAGCTCCTGGCCATGGGAAGGGGACACAGCTCCCGTCCCTGGCTGTCCCCAGCCCAGAGGGACAGGAGGGCCCAGCCTGGGGAGGCACGGGGCTCTCCTGTCATGTCAGCAGCTCTGTGGGGTGCTGGGGATGGTGGCAGGAACTGACCCAACCTGATGAGCCATCTCTCCTCCATTCCCCCACCACAAAGCAGTCCCTGCAGGAGGTTCATAATCCTACCCATTACTGGGTGTGATGCAAGGTGGAAGAATTTCTGAGCATTATCCACCCAGCTCTCTCTGCTGCATGCCTGCCCTCCCTGGCCCTGAGCCAGACCAGTTGGGGACTGGTGGGCAGCACTTCAGCCCCAGGTGTGCAGGGAGAAGAGCCAGGAGAGGCAGGAGCAGGGTGGTTCTCCTCCCTGGAAGCTGGAGCACAATGAAGGGGTTTTCTGTCCTCCATCCCAGCCTTTCTAGCTTCAGGAAACTGCAAAGTGCTTCCATCTGCTCCCAAGCAGGCAGGGATGCTCCAGATGTGGTCCAGGACCTGCAAATCACATCCCTGCCTCGGAGCAGCATCAGGCACCAGATGGACCACCTGGCTGGGAGACAGCAGGTACTCCCAAGCCTGCTGAGGCAGGAGGACTCAGCCTCCACCTCCCTCCTCAGCAGTTCCCTCCCTGTAATCAGGCTGGGTTTGAGGCTGTTTTGCTTCTCTTGTGGAAGATCCATGCCTCTCCCCTCCCTCTGTGCTGGAGAGGGGCATCAGGAGCACGGCCAGGAGTGATGGAGGGTCCTGTTAGGCAGGGCTGACATGAGCCTTTCCAGAAGATTCCAGCACAAAGGGCAGTCTGTGAGGGACCCAGGGCTGTGTGGCCACCTGGGAGCAGAAGCAGCCCTGTGCCGTGTGTGGCTGCTGCGGTGGAGCTGTGTCATGCGGGTGCAGGGATTTCACCTGGGAACTGTCCTGAGAGCGTCTGCTCTCTGCTCTGAGGTTGTCACGTGTGCAAAACCAGGTTTCATTTCTTAATTTCACTCTTCTTTTGTTTCCCCTTCGAGGGAAATGCTGCTGGAGCACTTTGCACTGTCCATTTCCACAGCCCAAGGGCCCAGTCTGGGGGCACAGCTCTGGCTGTGGGCTCAGGGTCTGGTGGCTACAAGAGGCTGCTGTGACTCAAGAGCACAGGGCTGTAATTAGAGGTTGTTGTGCCCCTGGCAGAGCCAAGGCTTACAAATGATCCCTGATGGGCAGAAGTCACAGAGTTCAATGGCAGAAGTAGGGGAGGAGAGAGGTCAGAGTTCCTGTCACTCTCTGCTCCTGATTTCTGTGCAGAGCAGCTTGGCATGGGATGGTTTTGCTGCCCTGTGAGGAGGGCAGGGGAGAGCAGCAAGGGAGGGATGAACCCTGCCCTGTCCTTGAGCAGCCTGGTGCCAGTTATCAGCTCTGAGTTATCAGCTCTGTGCAGTCATAACTCCCCCAAACCCATGGCCCTGATGGAGGCTCCCCTTGCCTTGAAACTTCTCCTGGAAATAACCCTACAAAGCCTGCAGTCAGGAGGACACTTTGCACTGGAGAATTACCTGCATCAAGCTCTGGCTACATTTTTCTTAGGAAGAGGCATCCAAGGGGCTCTACCCTGTCTACACAATCAGCAGAGACCCCTTGGAGGCAAGCCCAGAGTCTTGATCCCAGCAGTGCTGATGGCCTTTCTAACCTGGGGGTGCCAAAACTAGAGGAAATACTAAGGATGGATAATGCAGATCAGTTTAGGGGCTGTAAGAACACACAAGAAGATCTCCCCCGTTCTGGAGGGGTTGTATTTCCTTTTCCCTGCCTGTCTCCTCACTTATGTTGTTCTAAGGGTTGGAGCAGGAGGCAGCAGCAGATTTGGTGGTGCACAACTGTACAAGCTGCTCATTGCTGGGCCTCTTTGGGCTCTTCCCCTGGTCAGCTGCACCAGGAGAGTGTCTGGGGGCCGTGCTGGAGGAAGGGACATCTCTGGGCACGGGGCAGAGCCGGGGCTGTGCCCGTTTATGGCTGCTGAGGATCGGGGATGTGTTGCATAGCAGCATCCCTGCCATGCTGTAATTCATATCAGCTGCCAGTTTCCATTGGATACAGGACCCCTCTGGGCTCTGCCAGGCTCCATGGAGTGCTGGATGTTTTACTTGGTGAGTTTATTTTGTGTGCTGAGGGGAAAGGGCACTCGTGGATCTCCTTCCTCCAGCTCAGCCCCCCAAAATCTGGGTGCTGAGGCCAGGAGCTCTCTGTGTGTGTGTGCGTTTTATGCAGAGACTTTTCCCAGTGATGGGGCTGAGCTTTCCCAAAATTTCCCTGGAGCTCAGATCCAGTGAGAACCCAGGGAAAGAATCAGTGAGAACCCAGGGAAAGAATCAGTGAGAACCCAGGGAAAAATCCAGTGAGAACCCAGGGAAAGGTTCAATGAGAACCCAGGGAAAGATCCAGTGAGAACTCAGGGAAAGAATCAGTGAGAACCCAGGGAAAGGTTCAATGAGAACTCAGGGAAAGATGGGAGGGCTGGTGGGGATCTCCTCTCAAGGGAGGGATTGCAGTGCTCTGATCTTGCCAGGAGGCCTCTTTGGGGATTTGCTGGGTGCTGTGATGGGTGTGCTGGGTACCCCTTTGGTAGGAGCTGGGTGGGATCCTGTGGAGGATGGCAGCAGTCCTGGGCAGCGGTGGGAGGGAGGAGAAAGAGGATAGAGCAGAGTTTGTAAAAGGGGGAATGTTCTCTGTGCCTGAGGAGGGAATGGGGAGCAGGACTGAGGACAAGGAAGGCTGCAGAGGTTGCAGGGAAAGGCAGAGCCAGCCCTGGCAGTTCTTGTCTGGGGTTCTCCAGGAGATCCAGGCTGGAGCTCTCACATCCTGTCCATGATCAGTCAGCTCTTGACAAGATTTCCTGAATGTCCACCCAAAAACCAGCTGAGGTGTGCCCACTCCAGCTCTGCCCAACTGAAGGATCAGGAAGGAACAGTGGCCAGGTGATCCTGACCATGCTGATCCATGGATTCCCATCTCCAGAGCTCAGGGGGCCTCGCCAGGGCTGGGACATCCCTGGGACATCATCCCAGACACCCAGTGAGCAGGGACAGGGCAGGAGTCACCCCTCAGGATTCCCAGGATTTGCATTTGCTGTTGATTGACTTTGGAGCTGCAGAAGCAATTTGCCAGTGAAAGAACCTTTATCCCCCGACTCCCCCAGTCCTTCTGGGAGTTTGATTTCTCAGCTCACAACAGAATGATGGTGGTAGCAGCGAATTCTCTGGGGCTAATATTGCCAGCTAGCACACTATAGAAAGAAAATTCTTTATTTGTTGGCGTGGCAGGAACAGACTTTGGAAAATGTACCCTGATTTTTAAATACCCATTTCGCCTGTGGTGTAAATACTAAAATGGGCTTTTTTCTCTCCCCCCCCCCTTTCCCTCTCTCTTGGAGTTTAAAAATATCGCCAGCCTGGGGAGGTGCATCTTTCACTGAGATTTATAACGGCTGCTCTCAAGTGATCTGGAAAATGAGCCTCCCTCTGCCCCATCCAGCCTGGCACCTTCCAAGAATTTATTTCCTATATTTGCGCAAGCCTAAGAATACTTAAAAGGGCTGCATCTCCACCCAAGCACTCTAATTATTTAAGTTTTGTTTATGGCCGCTCTCAGGGGAGCTGCGAACGTCCAGGCTGCTGATCCCTCCCTCCTCTGGGTAATTCAGCCCTGCATTGCTGCTGGTTGGTAATGGCCAACAAATCACGGATGCTGCGCTGTTTGCCCAGGATGGATCACCCTGGCTCTGTAAATTGGCCAAGCCCTCAGGGCAGGGGTGGGGAGAGGTGCAGGGGCCCCTGTGTGAGCCCAGGGCTCTGAGTCCTGCTCAGTGTCCATGCCAGGCTGCCTCCTGCCTTATCCTGCTCTCTTCTGGCTCTGGAGCCGCTGGGAACCTGTGGCTGAGGTGAGGCAGGAGCCTGGGATGGCAGGAGGCAGCGAGGAAGAGGAGGGAGGCTCCTTCCTGGGCTCTGCCCACCTCCCCAGCCAACCTGGGGCTGCCTCTGGTCACACCTGGGGCTGCACCCCCTGCCCACTTCTCCATCCCTTCCTCTCTAGGGGGTTCAGGCCACCTTTCCCATTATCCTGCTCACACAAAAGCTGCAGTTTTGGCAGTGAAGGGCTCTTTTCCCCCATCCCCATCCCTTCCTCCCTAAGGGGGTTCAGGCCACCTTTCCCATTATCCTGCTCATCCAAAAGCTGCAGTTTTGGCAGTGAGGGGCTCTTTTCCCACATTCCCATCCCTTCTTCCATCCCCTCCTCCCTTGAGGGAGTTCAGACCACGTCCCCTGTTATCCTGCTCACCCAAAAGCTGGAATTTTGGCAGAGAGGGGCTCTTTTCCCACATCCCCATCCCTTCCTCTCTAGGGGGTTCAGGGTCACCTTTCCCATTATCCTGCTCACCCAAAAGCTGCAGTTTTGGCAGTGAGGGGCTCTTTTCCCAGCCCTGTGGCCAAGCTGCCCAGCCCCAGTGAGATCTGGAGGAATCTGCAGTCTTGTGGCTGCCTCTGCTCCTGTCAGGCTCGGTGATAAAGAGAGAAAGAGAGATTTTGATTACATTATGACAAGCGACAGAGAGATGGAGTGAGGGCTGCAGTCTGCCTGCTCTAATTCCAATTAGCAGGGGTGGTGTGGCCAGAGCCTGACAGCTGTATTGATCCCAGCTTTGGATGGGGAAAACCTTGCCGGGGTCCCTGGGGCTGAGCACAGGGACAGCTGTGGGGCAGGGAGGGGAAAAAATCCTGTTTGTAATGGGGCACTTGAGCAGGTGCCTGAATTTCACCTTCCAAAATGCCACAGCCAGCCTGGTACTTGAGCTTTCTTCTGGATTTACCTCAAAATCTGTGCTGCAAACCCCCCTTGGGGTTTGTCTGTAGCTGCAGGATGAAGCAGGCTTCTCCTGAGTGTGCACGTGGAGTGAGTTTATCAGGACTCAGGCTCTTCCCTAGACAGAATGTACCCAAGTTAAATAAATCAGCATCCAAGGAACAAAAGCCCAGGGCTGCAAGGGAAGGGGGAGTTTTCCTGTGCCACTTGAAGGTCAGAGCTGAGGCAGGCTGGCAGGGCTGTGGGCAGGCGGGTGGTGCAGATGCTGTCTCAGCTGCACCCTCCCTGTGGCAAAGGGGAGGACTCCAATCTGCAGTTTTGCAGGTATTGATCCGAGACCTTTCACTGCCTCTAAACTCACTTTGGAAATAAAAGGCTCAAATCATTCTCCTTAAGTACATATATTCTTTTGTGGTCTTGACATTTCCACAGTGCTGCCGTGCCCGTGGAGCACCTCACAGCACCTCACTGGCAAGGGGAATATCTGCTGCCTCACACCGACTCCTACCAGGCATGAATCAGCTCTTCCTTACAGGGAAACAATGGCCTGGAGGTGATGGCAAAGCTCAGAAGGGCTGGCAGCATTTCCTGGCTTCGCCAGCAGCTCCCTGGAACATCCTTGGCCAGCTCCCTTCACCTCTGTGTGCCTTTCCTTGTCAGGAGCTGCTGGGAGCTGTCCCTCTCTGCTCTGCTCACATTGCCCCGTGTCTGCAGGGTGCCTTGCACACCTGATCCTCCCTCATCCAGGCAGGAGACATTTGCAGAGCTCAGGGAAAGGTGAATTCTCCTTTATTTGGTCATTTTTTTCACGGCCGCCAGAAGCAGGCAGAGAATTTGGAAGGCAGGAAATGCTTTCGCATGGATCCAAGCACAAACATTCTGTCAGAGCAAACACTGGGCTCAGTTTCTGGCTGCTCTGGGTGTGGGATGTGGGGCTGACATCATGGAACCGGGTGAACACAGCCCACTGGCTTCCCTGCCTGCTTGGATCCAAAGCTCTCTTGATTTCTCGCTCTGCTGGTTTTGTGTTCAGGTCACCTCTGGTTTCCAGGACAGGGCTTGCAGGAGGGTGAGAGGTGTGGGCTGGGCATCTCAGCACTTCCCTGGACTGTGCTGGACTCAGGAATGACTGTCAGGGGTTCACATCCTGAACAGGGTGCTGAGGCAGGAAGGATGTCCTGCCATGGCATAGGTGACACTCATGGTGTCCTATCATGAGAGTAGGTGACATTCATGATGTCCTACCATGACAGCAGCAGGTGACACTCATGGTGTCCTACCATGGCAGTAGGTGACACTCATGGTGTCCTGCTGTAGCAGTAGGTGACACTCATGGTGTCCTACCATGGCAGTAGGTGACACTCATGGTGTCCTGCCATGGCATAGGTGACACTCATGATGTTCTGCCATGGCAGCAGCAGGTGACACTCATGGTGTGCTGCTATAGCAGTAGGTGACACTCATGATGTCCTGCCATGGCAGTAGGTGACACTCATGGTGTCCTACCATGAAGTAGGTGACACTCATGGTGTCCTGCTGTAGCAGTAGGTGACACTCATGGTGTCCTACCATGGCAGTAGGTGACACTCATGGTGTCCTGCCATGACAGCAGCAGGTGACACTCATGGTGTCCTACCATGGCATAGGTGACACTCATGGTGTCCTGTCATCACAGCAGTGGGAGTCTCCAGATCCCTGCAGCCAGTGTTGCTCTTCCCCAAAACTCCCTGCACGGCTGTGAGCAGGATTCCTGGCACTTGAGCTGCCCCAGACAACAGAAACACCATTTATTGCGTGAGCAAGCACTTCCAAATCTCCGTGGTCCTTCCCCCAGGCAGGGATGGAACCCAGGCCCACTGAGGCACCCAGTGTGTGTCCCCGTGTGAGCCTGGCACTGATGGCACTGACTGTGGCTGCCTCAGACAGCAGATGGCTTGGAACAAGTGTCTCTGTGCTAGAAAAGCTCTGAGTCTCTCTCCTGGGTGATGACGATTTCAGCCATATGCAAGAGTGTCTCTGGCATTCCAAGGCTGGGAGAAACTTCCCTGGGAAGAGCCACAAAGAGCCATTCTTCATTCTGTGGCCAAAGGAGGTGCAGGATTCATTGGAGGAAGGAAGGGAGGTTCACTTCCAAGCTCTGGAGAAGCAGGGAAGCAGCAGAGTCAGCAGCCTGCCCACGGAGTCTGTCTGCATCCTCCTCCTCAGCCTGCAGCCCCAGTGCACCCCAGCACCCCGGGCTGGGAGTGTTCCAGACTGGGGGAGTTATTACAAAATCCTGCTCAGGACACACAGGGAGAGATGGAGGGTTTAAAGTTCGATAATTGTTAATTATTACCCAAGGTTCCCAGGAGGCTTTCTGGGAAAAAGACGTGGCTCTCATCTGCAAAGGTGTTCTGTGGAACATTAGTCTGTCCTGGCCACACTAAACCCTTTCACTCTGCTTCTTTCTGCCTCCTGTGGGATTAATAAAGTGCTGCTGGAGAGCTTCTTATCTCAGAGCTGAGTAATGTTTGCAATACAGGGAGGGGAGGCAGCTGTGATCCGGGAAAGGAGCAGAGGGAAGGGAGGAAGAGGGAGGCTCATGGGGCAGGGGCAGGCTGTGGGGCAGCCTGGGCTGGGCAGAGAAAAGCCCTGGAGACAGCAAGCACTAACACAGAAAACCAACTGATTTCTGCATGGATTTAACGGGAGGGTCATCCACTGACACTGCACCTTTGGACACACAGATTATAGTGAACTTTGGATAGAGTCATAAAGGACACGAGGGATTATCAGAACTTTGCAAGCATTCCAGACACCAGCAGGAAAAAATAAATAATCAGGGAACCCCTTGTGAAGGAGAAGAAGAAGCCCAAAAAAGGGGCAATTATAGTGAACTTTGGATAGAGTCATAAAGAACATGACTATCAGAATTTTTCAAGCATTCCAGACACCAGCAGAAAAAAACAATATATCAGGGAACCCCTTGTGATAAAGAAATCCCAAAAAGGTGTAATTATAGTGGGCTTTGGATAGTCAGAAAGGACATGAGGGATTATCAGAACTTTGCAAGCATTCCAGACACCAGCAGAAAAAAATTATATATATATTTATTCCTTCCTCATGTGAAGGAGAAGCCCCAAATGGTGCTGGTGGTGCTGCCAAGGACCTGGGAGGCTTTGCTGCCCTTCCCTCTCTCCCTTAAATATATCAGCAACCCCCTGTGAAGGAGAAGAAGCCCCAAAAGGTGTAATTATAGTGAATTTTGATTAAAGTCATAAAGGACACCAGGGATTATCAGAACTTTCCAAGCATTCCAGACACCAGCAGAAAAAAATTATATATATATTTATTCCTTCCTCGTGTGAAGAGGAAGCCCCAAATGGTGCGGGGGTGCTGGAGGCTTTGCCGCCCTTCCCTCTGTCCCTGCCCAGCTGGCAGCCGAGCTCTGGAGCAGGAGCCCGCGGGCCAGGGCCACGCCGGAGAGGCAGGACGGGCTCTGAGCTTCCCACGGGTGTGGGCTGGAGCTGGTTGGGCCGGGCTGGGCCCCCAGGGCAGCACCCAGCGCCCCTGGGAGCGTGCCAGGCTGCGGGGAGCGAGCAGCCGGGCAGGGAAGGGCAGGCAGGAGGGGTTCAGCCCCTCAGCACCATCATCTCCCACCCTGCTCCTCCTCAGCCCCCTCTGATCCCTGAGGAATGCTGCTTCCCCAGGCTAGAAGCTCTCAGGACTCCGTGGGCAAGGAGAGCCCCAGTGTGGGCCTGTGGGGTGACAGGGCTGCAGAGCTCCACCATGATCCACAGGGGTTTGTGTGCAGCCAAGGGTGGTGGTAACAGCTCCAAAACTGCCTCTGGACAACCAGTTTGCTGTGGGTTTTTCAGGAGAAAACAGGCTTCAGCAGCTGGGACAGCCTTGCGCTAAAATTCCTAAAGAACAGCCATTTCTTTTTATTCTTCTTTTTTTTTCTTCTTTTATTTTTTCCTATTCTTGCGGCAGAGTTTCTTGGTGCCTTCAGCCCATGTTTCCCCACAGAGAGTCCCCCACCTGTGCAGGCCCAGACAGCTTTGGAGGCTTTGAAGTGCAGCTTCACACTTGGTGTTTTCCCCCACAAAAAGAAAAAGGAACCAGTTCTGGGGCTGAGCACAACGAGCTGCAGCTCTGTCTGCAAATGGGGTGAGGAAGGAGGAGGTGAAGGATGAGGTAAAGGAAGAGGTGAAGGAGGAGGTGAAAGAGGTGAAGGATGAGGTGAAGGATGAAGTGAAAGAGAAGGTGAAGGATGACGTGAAAGAGGAGGTGAAAGAACACCCTTTTCTCTCTGGGTGCCCAGGACAGGCCTGGCTGCTCCCCTCAGATCCCCCAGAGGAGCTCTGGCATCTCCAGGAGGGCTCAGCTGCCCCACACACGGCCCCACGTGGATGGTTAATCCCCAGGGAGATTAATGGCTGGGTTTTATCTTCACCCACCCCTCAGGTGACACTCATGGTGTCCTACCATGGCATAGGTGACACTCATGGTGTCCTGTCATCACAGCAGTGGGAGTCTCCAGATCCCTGCAGCCAGTGTTGCTCTTCCCCAAAACTCCCTGCACGGCTGTGAGCAGGATTCCTGGCACTTGAGCTGCCCCAGACAACAGAAACACCATTTATTGCGTGAGCAAGCACTTCCAAATCTCCGTGGTCCTTCCCCCAGGCAGGGATGGAACCCAGGCCCACTGAGGCACCCAGTGTGTGTCCCCGTGTGAGCCTGGCACTGATGGCACTGACTGTGGCTGCCTCAGACAGCAGATGGCTTGGAACAAGTGTCTCTGTGCTAGAAAAGCTCTGAGTCTCTCTCCTGGGTGATGACGATTTCAGCCATATGCAAGAGTGTCTCTGGCATTCCAAGGCTGGGAGAAACTTCCCTGGGAAGAGCCACAAAGAGCCATTCTTCATTCTGTGGCCAAAGGAGGTGCAGGATTCATTGGAGGAAGGAAGGGAGGTTCACTTCCAAGCTCTGGAGAAGCAGGGAAGCAGCAGAGTCAGCAGCCTGCCCACGGAGTCTGTCTGCATCCTCCTCCTCAGCCTGCAGCCCCAGTGCACCCCAGCACCCCGGGCTGGGAGTGTTCCAGACCGGGGGAGTTATTACAAAATCCTGCTCAGGACACACAGGGAGAGATGGAGGGTTTAAAGTTCGATAATTGTTAATTATTACCCAAGGTTCCCAGGAGGCTTTCTGGGAAAAAGACGTGGCTCTCATCTGCAAAGGTGTTCTGTGGAACATTAGTCTGTCCTGGCCACACTAAACCCTTTCACTCTGCTTCTTTCTGCCTCCTGTGGGATTAATAAAGTGCTGCTGGAGAGCTTCTTATCTCAGAGCTGAGTAATGTTTGCAATACAGGGAGGGGAGGCAGCTGTGATCCGGGAAAGGAGCAGAGGGAAGGGAGGAAGAGGGAGGCTCATGGGGCAGGGGCAGGCTGTGGGGCAGCCTGGGCTGGGCAGAGAAAAGCCCTGGAGACAGCAAGCACTAACACAGAAAACCAACTGATTTCTGCATGGATTTAACGGGAGGGTCATCCACTGACACTGCACCTTTGGACACACAGATTATAGTGAACTTTGGATAGAGTCATAAAGGACACGAGGGATTATCAGAACTTTGCAAGCATTCCAGACACCAGCAGGAAAAAATAAATAATCAGGGAACCCCTTGTGAAGGAGAAGAAGAAGCCCAAAAAAGGGGCAATTATAGTGAACTTTGGATAGAGTCATAAAGAACATGACTATCAGAATTTTTCAAGCATTCCAGACACCAGCAGAAAAAAACAATATATCAGGGAACCCCTTGTGATAAAGAAATCCCAAAAAGGTGTAATTATAGTGGGCTTTGGATAGTCAGAAAGGACATGAGGGATTATCAGAACTTTGCAAGCATTCCAGACACCAGCAGAAAAAAATTATATATATATTTATTCCTTCCTCGTGTGAAGAGGAAGCCCCAAATGGTGCTGGGGGTGCTGCCATGCCCCTGGGAGGCTTTGCTGCCCTTCCCTCTGTCCCTGCCCAGCTGGCAGCCGAGCTCTGGAGCAGGAGCCCGCGGGCCAGGGCCACGCCTGAGAGGCAGGACGGGCTCTGAGCTTCCCACGGGTGTGGGCTGGAGCTGGTTGGGCCGGGCTGGGCCCCCAGGGCAGCACCCAGCGCCCCTGGGAGCGTGCCAGGCTGCGGGGAGCGAGCAGCCGGGCAGGGAAGGGCAGGCAGGAGGGGTTCAGCCCCTCAGCACCATCATCTCCCACCCTGCTTCTCCTCCTCAGCCCCCTCTGATCCCTGAGGAATGCTGCTTCCCCAGGCTAGAAGCTCTCAGGACTCCGTGGGCAAGGAGAGCCCCAGTGTGGGCCTGTGGGGTGACAGGGCTGCAGAGCTCCACCATGATCCACAGGGGTTTGTGTGCAGCCAAGGGTGGTGGTAACAGCTCCAAAACTGCCTCTGGACAACCAGTTTGCTGTGGGTTTTTCAGGAGAAAACAGGCTTCAGCAGCTGGGACAGCCTTGCGCTAAAATTCCTAAAGAACAGCCATTTCTTTTTATTCTTCTTTTTTTTTCTTCTTTTATTTTTTCCTATTCTTGCGGCAGAGTTTCTTGGTGCCTTCAGCCCATGTTTCCCCACAGAGAGTCCCCCACCTGTGCAGGCCCAGACAGCTTTGGAGGCTTTGAAGTGCAGCTTCACACTTGGTGTTTTCCCCCACAAAAAGAAAAAGGAACCAGTTCTGGGGCTGAGCACAACGAGCTGCAGCTCTGTCTGCAAATGGGGTGAGGAAGGAGGAGGTGAAGGATGAGGTAAAGGAAGAGGTGAAGGAGGAGGTGAAAGAGGTGAAGGATGAGGTGAAGGATGAAGTGAAAGAGAAGGTGAAGGATGACGTGAAAGAGGAGGTGAAAGAACACCCTTTTCTCTCTGGGTGCCCAGGACAGGCCTGGCTGCTCCCCTCAGATCCCCCAGAGGAGCTCTGGCATCTCCAGGAGGGCTCAGCTGCCCCACACACGGCCCCACGTGGATGGTTAATCCCCAGGGAGATTAATGGCTGGGTTTTATCTTCACCCACCCCTCTCCTCAGCCCAGTCTGGCTGGGTGAATCCCTGTGGGACAAGGCTGGGACAGCTGAGCCCTGTGTCCCCTGGCCCCAGGGATGGCACTCTGTCCCCTGAGCCCTGCTTTAGGGCTGAGGCAGGCAGGGGGATGCTGCAGATGCCAGAAAATGTGGATTTCCCACAGCCAGGTGGATCTCAGCCCCCGTGGGAGGGGACAATCCCCGTCCCTTCCTCCTGCAGAGCCACCCCGAGGTGCCACCAAGGTGTGGCCATGGGGAGGATGAGGGGAGGGTGCCGGGGGTGGTGACCCCCCTGTCCCCAAGGGTGTGGCCCTGAGCGTTCCCCTCCAAGGGGGATTTGCCTGCCAGGCCCATCTGTTCCTTCAGCCCATTGCCATGGCAACGGGGTGGCTTGAGATGGGCCGGGAAAATGAATCCAGGCAGGAAAAATATTCTTTATTTTTTTTTATCTTGGGCGGAAATGAAGGGGAGAGGGAGGGGATCCTTCTGGCTCCTCCCTTAGGGCTGTGCTGTCCCCAGGCTCCTCCTGCTCTCTGCTTTTCCCTTCCCCTCCAGGTTGGGTGTCCCATCCAGGGGGGTGGCAGTGGCCAGGTGAGGGTTGGGGATGTGCAGGTGAGGTCTGGATCTCCTCAGGTGAGGGTTGGGGATGTACAGGTGAGGTGTGGATCTCTTCAGGTGAGGTCTGGATCTCCTCAGGTGAGGGTTGGGGATGTACAGGTGAGGTGTGGATCTCTTCAGGTGAGGTCTGGACCTCTTTAGGTGAAGGTTGGAGCTTTGCAGGTGGGGTCTGTATCTCTTCAGATGAGGGTTGGGGCCATGCAGGTGAGGTCTGGATCTCCTCAGGTGAGGTCTGGATCTCCTCAGGTGAGGTCTGAGATCTCTCCTGCCCCCCTGGCATGGCCACAAGCAGTGAGGATGCTCTGACAGGGGGCTCTGCCTCTCCCCCAACCGTGGAGCCATTTCCATGGAATCCCAGACTGGTTTGGGTTGGAAGGACCTTAAAGATCATCCCTGCCCAGCCCAGATCCCCTCACCTTGCCCAGGTGTGTGGCCAAGAGGAGCCTGGCAGCTTGGTTTAATGCAAGGAGTCACTTGTCAGAGCGAGTTACTCCCAGTTTTTCCAGTAAAAAAAAGCCTGGAATGGAGTGGAAATGGTGCCCTGCTGTTTGTGCGCATGTGGCTCTGCCTGGGTGCATCTCAAGTGGAAATGGCCTGGAAAAAGAAGCCAACAAAAGAGGAAACAACAAATAAATATCTGCTTGTTGACAGTGAGATCTGGGCTAATGTTTGACAGACGAAAGCGAAGCGAACGCGAAGTGACAGATTGACAGGAAGACAGACATGTTTTCGTGCTAGTTTAGCATCCTGATAGAAACAGAAGAGAATTCAGCTTTGCAGGGGACCTTGAGGGGTCACCTACCTGCCTGCTGAGGTGGGTGGGTGTGCTAAACACCCCTAAACACCACAGGCAAGAGCTGCACACCCCTGCTCCCCTCCCCTGGCACCAGGAGGCTGCTCTGAGGGGCAGGAGCTGGCTCCAAACTGGGCTGGGGACAACAGGAGCGGGCTGGGGGAAGCTCTGTGCTTTAGTGATAAGTTTGTGCAGATTGCCCTCGATGGTCTTGGAGGGTTTTCCCAACCCTAATGTGATCCTAAAGCCAGGGCTCCTCCTGGGGAGGGCACTTGCAGCAGAGGCAGGCTGGGGGGGTTGGTGATGAGGCGTTTTGTTTGTTCCTCCTAAATGTGGAGAAGTGGGATGGATGGGGTGAGTTCTCCCTGTGCTGCAGTCCCAGCTGGAGATTTTCCCATCTCTGCCTTTCCCCTGCCCTGGACACATCTGCTCCCAGGGTAGGAGGCAGTGGGGAGGCATTTCAGGTTGGATAGGGCTTGGAGCAACCTGGAAAATGTCCCTGCCCATGGCAGGGGAGTGGGAAGTTGATCTTCAATTCCCTTCCAACCCATTCCATGGTTTTAGGCTTTGGGGCCGGGGTTGAGTGTTCAAGACAAGCTTTGTTTTCCCAGCATCAGACCTGAGGCTTGTGCTGGGAGCTGAGATGAGGAACCAGGTGCTCACATGGCCCTGGTGAGTGCAGAGCTGGCTTAAAGTCACCTTTATGCTCCCCTTTATCCCAGATCTGAGTGCAGCAGGGCTGAATGTCACCTGTTCCCTCGTGAGCAGCGATTTACAAAGCTCATCCTGCTCCTTGTTTGCAGAGCAAATGCCCTTTTCCTGTTGGCTCTGCCCTCCCTGCAGTGGGGAATCAGCAGATTCTGGGCTTGAAGCTTCTCCCAGATTTATGAGCTTGCTCTTCACCTTGAGAGTGAGGCTCCCTCGCCCTGAGAAAGCTTTGAAACCCAAAACACCAATTGCTGACTTCAGCAAACACCATTGATCCTCCTGCAAATAAAAGTTCTTTCTTTTTTCCTTTTTAGGGCATGGCTTGTGGGGATTTTGTTGTTGTCCTCTTTGTGTTTCTCTTTTTCCTCTGGAGACACGAGTCCCAAATGGTTCTGAGCAAAATCAATGTGATCTGAAAGGAACTCATCAATGGTCCTTATGGGGAGAGATTTCCTACCAGCCAGACGCCAACAAAAACCCACAAACACCCCTCCTCTCATCTTCCTCTCCCCTTGAAAAGCAAGGTTCTTTAATTGGCTTTAATCCTGGGAAGAGCAGAGCTGTTTGCATGGAATTGCTAATAGGGGATCATCTCTTGCCATGACTGATGGGTTATTTGATCCTGTGCCTCAGGAACCTGAGCCCTGCCTGGGAAATCAGGTGGGGAGGGGGATCCCAGCCTGGCTCAGAGCCCAAGCACAGGCACAGCTGCTTTGTGATTTCCAGGAAGGATTAGCAGAGCGATGGGGAACAAGCCCCTTTTGTCCTGTTGCTCCAGGGCATGGAGTGACACTGGGGAAAATCTGTGGGGTGCACAAAGTGGGGCACACTGGGCAGTTTGGGGGGGTTTGACCTTCCAGGGGTGTCCCACACGTGGCTGTGACTCACAGGGACAAACCTTGACCCTGTGAGTTGTAAATAGCAAAGAAAAGCACTGCCTTAGCCCTGCACTGCACAGGTGAGCGTGCTGCTGTGTGGGATGCTCAGGAGAGGAATGCTTGGAGCAGGAGAGGTCGGTTCTGTTGGCTTCTCTGCTCCTATTCCTGCTCTGACCACCTATTCTTTGGCACAAAGCCTCTCATCCTCCTGCCTGTGTGCTTGCCTGGCTGCTGATGGGCTCCTGCACGCCCTCACCTCATCTCTGTGTCCCTAAATGTCACTGCCAGCCCCAAAGTGGGCTTGGAAACGGGGCTGAAAGGCTGAAAAACCCAGCCAGGCACCAGGTCACCCTCACTGAGCTCTTCAGGCATCACAGGGGTTTGCAGTGGGCTCCAAAGTGGGGATCACTGCCCTCACCAGCACATGGAGCATTCCAGAAAGGGGTGCTGGGAGGCACCTGGAGCTGGGAGAGCTCCAACAGCACCAGGTCCCCAAGCTCTGAGCCCAGTGAAACGTGCTTGAAATGCCCCCTGGCTCTGAGCTGACTCAAGCACTCAAGGGAAACTTGTTATGTGGATGACACCGCTCGTTCCTGGCTGGTTTTTGTTTGTTTTGTTCTGTGTTTCTTGCTGCAGCTGCCTTTGGAGCAATAAATAGCTGTGGAGCTTGCTTGTGGTCTGTGCTAAGTTGTTAATATTTAATCAGAGGTCTGAAGCTGGATTTGTTTGGTTGGCAAAAGATAAAAATGGCTTTTTTGGGGTTTAGAGCTGGGGACAGACCTTCAGAAAGAAAGCTCAGGGTCAGCTTTTAATTAATCAATTATTTTAAGCCTGGAGCACACTGGTCAGTGACAGATTTTCTGAACACCTCAGCTCCCAGCAAACCTAATATGTGCCAAGCACCTGAACTGGCTGGCACTCAGCATGGCCCTGGTGTGAAATGTTATTTACAGAGGAAGCCCTGCTGACATGTGCCAGAAAGTGTTACCTGGATCCACTCCCCCTCCTCCTGCTCCTCCTTGGGGCTTGGATTCTGCTCTCCAAGGAAGCCAAGGAGGGAAGGATTTCCTTCCTAGAGCAGGATCCAGCTTCCCTCTGGCTTTGTTGGATTAGGGATCCAGGCCCTGGACAGCTGCTCGTGTAGAAACCCTGTTGCAAACTGCTGAGGGAGGGAAGCTGAGCTTTTATTCCCCCATCAGCGACTCTTACCACGTACAGAAACCCCTGGCACACACCTCTGGGAGCTGGCAGCTCCCCTGTGTGCAGGGAGGGAATTCTGAGTGTCCTCAGAGCCAGGCAGACCCCACAGCTCCAGCCCTGCCTGAGGGATCCTGTCCCAGCTCCTGCCTCCATCCCGTTTGCAGCATTTCCATGCTGGCTCTGCCTCGGTGCAGGGGTTTGGCAATGCCCAGGGCTCTCCAGTGGGTTCTGCAGTGCCAGGTCTATGGATTCTGGCACTACAACAATAATAATTCTGTGGATTATTGTCCCTGGGGACTGAGCAGTGGATGGCCACGGCTTGGCCAGCTGGTGTTTGCCTTGTGGAGGAGGGCAGGGCTGATCTGTGAGCAGGACCAAAGCTTGTCAGCTCTGGTGCCTGATCCCAACATCCTGCCTGCTAAATCCCAGCCTTGGGATGAGCTCCTGGGGTCCAGCTGGCCACTCCAGGGGCCAGAGCCTGGCCAGGGCTTTGCTCAGGTGCTGGGGTGTCACTATAGGACATAAATAAATAAATAAAAATAAAATAAATAAAACTATGCAGACATGCAGCTCTCTAAGGTAAAAAAGAGAAAAGTTTAATTTCTGACTCCAACATTTATAGATTTCCAAAAGTGACAGTGGATTGGAGGGTGACAGTGACAGTGTCACCTCTCCAATGGCACTGGACAAACCAACAGTCTATTAAATTTCTCCTCCTCCATAAAAGAATGCAAAACAATGAGTTATTTACATCAAGGGTGTAAGAAAGTTGGTTACAAGAATGTAAACATCAAAAAACTTAGAAAAACTTAAAAAAAGAGGGCGACCCTGGGGTTTGTGTGCTGGGCAGTTGTGCACAGGATAAGTGTGCTGACCCTGTTTGAAGGGATGGGAGCCCTCCCTGCCTGGGGACAGAGCTTTTCCAGGCTCACCCTGTGGGGTGACACATTGTCACCGTGCTGGTGACACTCGGTGCAGGATCCAGGGAGGGTTAAAAACCCAGAGACATGGCACTGCAGGATGCAGATGTGGAGGATCCAGGTTGGGGATGCAGATTTTGAAGGATGAGGATGGAAGGGAAGCAAGATGGGGGTGCAGGGGTTGAAGGGTGAGGATTTGAGGAGTGCAGGATGAGGGTGTGAGGGAGGAAGGATGGGGATGTGAGGAGTGCAAGATGGGGATAGAGGTTTTGCAAAATGGGGATTTGAGAGGTGCAGGATGGGGATATAAGAGGGTGTGGGATGGGGGTGTGAGTGGTACAGGATGGGGACGTGAGGGATGCAGGATTGGGAGTTTGGGGGTGCAGGATTGGGATGCAGGGGTTGCAGTTTGGGGATATAGGGGTAGCAGGATGGGGAGTTGAGAGATGCAGGATGGGGATAAAAGAGGGTGTGGGATGGGGATGTGAGTGGTACAGGATGGGGACATGAGGAATGCAGGATTGGGAGTTTGGGGATGCAGTCTGGGGATATAGGAGTAGCAGGATGAGGATTTGAGAGGTGCAGGATGGGGATATCAAGGGCTGCAGGGTAAGGATGCAGGGTAAGAATGCAAAATGGGGACACAAATTCTGCAAAATGGGGATATGAGAGGTGCAGGATGGAGTGTTAGGGGTGCAGGATGGGGATAAAAGAGGGTGTGGGATGGGGATGTGAGTGATACAGGATGGGGACATGAGGAATGCAGGATGAGGAGGGTGGGGATGCAGGATTGGGATGCAGAGGTTGCAGTTTGGGGATACAGGAGTAGCAGGATGAGGATTTGAGGGGAGCAGGAAGGGGATATCAAGGGCAGCAGGGTAAGGATGTGAGGAATGCAAGATGGGGACACAAATTTTGCAAAATGGGGATTTCAGAGATGCAGGATGGGATGTTAGGGGTGCAGGATGGGGATAAAAGAGGGTGTGGGATTGGGATTTAAGAGGCTGTGGGATTGGGATGTGAGTGGTACAGAATGGGGACATAAGGACTGCAGGATTGGGATGCAAGATGGGGATGTAGATTTTGCAAAATGGGGACATGAGGGGTACAGGATGGGTGCTAAGGGTGCAGGATGGGGAAATAAGAGGGTGCAGGATGGAGATGTGAGTGGTACAGGATGGGGACACGAGGAATGCAGGATAAGGATGTCAGGAGGGCAGGATGGGGACACGAGGGATGCCGGGTGGGAATGCAGAGGTTTCGGGATGGCATGTGAGGCTTTCAGAGTGGAATGCCAGGGTTGCAGGGCTGAGGTTTCAGGATGGGGTTAATGCTCGGCACCACGGCATCCTTTGTTCTGGGCAGGCTGCTGAGGTTTGGAAATGGAGCGCTGAGGAGCGAACACCGCAAAATAGAAACGTCCGCACTTTCTGCTGCTGATTTTCAGTTTCAACAGCTGCTCCATTTGGAACGGATGAAAACGCACTCCGGCTTAGTAGGAGTCAATTAAAAATAAACCGAGGCAGAGGATTGGTGCTGGAGCCCGGCGACGCTCATCGGACATAAAAGTTGCATCCTCTCAAGGCTGGATTTTCGCTCCAATTTGCCACGGGCGGCGGGATGGAACGGGGAGCGCTCATTAGCATGGCAATGCTGCTGGGCTGCGCTTTGTTCCCGCTGCCGGGCTGAGCCCCCCTTTGTGCCAGGGAGGGGACAGCGCTGTCCCCCCCGGGGTGACACTGCTGCCCGCCTGCCCGGGCGGATTAGGCAGCAGCCAGCGGACATCTGCAGGGAGGGGGCAGGGAGATGCTGCCGCCGCGGCCGCTGCTCGT
>NW_005054593.1:209600-217628 GCF_000277835.1 Geospiza fortis | reverse complement strand
CAGCTCCCAGCAGGGCCCTGCACCCAGGCCCTTTGCAATAAACCCCAAATTCCATGACCTGACTGCAGAGATCTCTCATCTCTGTCCATCCTGACCATCCTACCCCCCGACACTCTGACAGTTCTGGTTTGTTTTTTTTTTTTACCTTCTGTGGCTGTGGAACAGTGATCCTTGGGGGATTTGCCTTCTGCCTCCCAAAAATAGCAAAGAAAAGCACTGCCTTAGCCCTGCACCTGCACAGGTGAGCGTGCTGCTGTGTGGGATGCTCAGGAGAGGAATGCTTGGAGCAGGAGAGTTTGGTTCTGTTGGCTTCTCTGCTCCTGTTCCTGCTCTGACCACCTATTCTTTGGCACAAAGCCTCTCATCCTCCTGCCTGCGTGCTTGCCAGCAAGAAATTGCAAGCAAGGCAGGGAATCCAGGGTCATCCAGGGATGGATGAGTGGGAAAGGAATGGAAAAGACCTGATGGCCCACAGTAGGATCCTAATTTTCCTCCCCTTCCTATTATTTCTACGTGGATGCTCCACTTGAGCTCTGCTGAGCTGGGAAACAGGGGCAGGTCCTGGCAGTGCCTCCTCCCCTGCTAGAAACCCAGCTGGGTTTGCATTGCCTCTGCCTCGGGCTGCTCCAGGAGGGCAGCAGGGGGTGGGACCAGGCATCATTTTACCCGGGCCAGACCAGCATTGGGCCAAAACACATCATCTTTAAGTGATGAGGCTGAAATCCGATCCTCAGCCGGTGTCGCTTTTCTCAGAGGGGGAAATTCCAAAGGGAGAAGGGGAAAGACGAGTTCTGCTCAGAAATTTGGGCAAAAGCCAGTGGTGCTGAGGAGGAAGAGACAGGCTCAGCTGATGTTCCCCTTGTGGCTGTTCTGGTTGAGACCCTCTAAGGAGAGCAGCACCTCAGGAGCCATTTCTGAAGAAAAAAGGCTCTCCTGAAATGGATTATCCAGCTCAGCAGCTCCTCGAGACAGCAGAGGCTGAGGTCTCCTCCACAAGAGATTTCAGCAGTGGTTGGGGAGTCTCTGGATGAGCAGAGCTCTCCCTCTTGCTCAGGTCAGTGAGAAAGGCCCCATTGCACTGAGTTCCCTGCTTTGAAACAAAAAGTGGAAAATGGAGCAAATCATCCAGATTCCCTCGTGTCCAGGCAAAAAAAAAAAAAATAGGCACTTCCAGATTTATCCAGCCCAAGGTGGATTTCTTATGCAGAGTGCCTGAATTGAGAATTTCTCCTCGATGACTTTGCAGCGAGTGCAGACAGAGAGCCAGGATGAAGATCTGTGAGCTGGGATTTTCCATCAAGGGGGGCTGCTGGTTGCTCAGGCAGAGTTTCTCCTCCTCCTCTCACCTTTCTGCAACTTTAGGAGCCCTTTCAGTGGCTTGGAGATGCTTAACAACTTCCCAGTGGGGAAGGTGGTCCTTCTGCCCTTCCCTGCTTCTCTTGTGCCTTCCCATATTTTCCCGTGGCGTGTTTGCACGGCGGGAAGAGAAACCGCAAGGACTGGAAATTAAATCCGGAGAATAAATGGGAGATTTGTTAATTTATTAATCTGACAGAAGTAATTACTGTCTCTCCAAAGATTCATCTCTTTGCCTGGGTTGCTCCCAAGGAGCCACAAAGCTGTGACAGCAAAGCTGGGAAGGGTTTCCTGAGGGGAATGGAGAGGAGAGCACACAGCCAGGGTGGGCAGGGCACAAGGGGATGGCACAAGGGGCATCCCAGCCTCCCAAAGCTGGGCAGCATGACTGGGCTGGAGCTGAACCATCATCTCCTGTGCTCCCCTGGGACAGCTGTGGTGCAAGCCAAAGGAGCTGCTGTCAGCACTGCAGGAGCTGCTCTCCACGGGTGGACTCTGAGAGATGAATTCTGGCAGCAGCTCCCGGAGTTCTTGCAGCTGCTGTGAGTCCTTGCACTCTTCTTGCACTCCTGCTCCTGTTAATGTGTCGTTTAACACAAGTATGGGCAGAATCCTGCAGTTCTGAGAGGTGCCAAAACATTGCTGATGAATCCCCTGGCTCCAGCTCCTGGCATTATCAATTAAAAAGCCATTTGTCCTCAGTGTGTGCATAGAAAAGCTCTCAGCTCATGTTATTCTTCATCACCCTCAGTGCAGGAAGGCCTGGGACTCCATTTAAAATCTATTTGGGCAGTGGTTCTGAGGTTTCTCAGTGACTTGGCCAGGTTTCATGGGCTGTGCATGCAGCCAGTGGCTTCCCTGCCTCCCTCAAGGTCCTTTGCTCTGTTCCCACCTCTGTGAAAAAACCAAGGCAGTGGATCAAGAGGAGTTTTCCGACAATCTCTTCATGCTTTGGCCTGATCCTTCCTCGTCTGGCAGCACCAAGCAAGGGCAGTGGGGACTTTTTGCTGTTGTGTGGCTGAAAACTCCAGTTTGGGGGTTTTTTTTGGTTTCTGGGTGCATTCATGTTTGTGAAGGGCAGAGCTTTGAAGGCAGGGGTGACAGGGAGGTGTTTCTGAATGTGACAGGGCCAGGTGGGTCCGCCCTGCCCTCCCCTTCCCCTGCACACTGAATTTCCCTGCTGGGAATTTGTCAGGCTGCTGCTCCTGGCACAGCACAGCGATGCTGTTGTGTGCAGAGGTGCCAGAAAAGCAGAGCCAGAGGTGCTGTGGAGGGTGGGAGAAAGGGAAAACGCAAGGGAAGTGTGAGTCAGGTGCCTGAGTGCTGTCTCTGAACCTGCCACTCTTCCTCTTCCTCCTGGGAAGGCAGAGCTGAGCCACAGCCAGAGCTTTGCTGCTGCCCTTGGCACGCACAGAGAGGGAAATCAGCCCTGGGAGCAGCTCCAGCGCAGGAGAAGCCACCACAGCCAGGCTGGGCAGCTCCAGGGACAGCTCCAGCTCCCCTTGGGCAGCCCTGGCTGAGGAGGAGCCCCCCAGAACACCTGGAGGGGCTCTGGGGCACAGGGGGAGGTTATCCAAGGGGGGCCCAGCCCCTGCTCCTCCCCTGGGTTCTTAAAAAAACATTTAATTCTTAAAAAACATTTAATTGTTAAAAAACCCATTTAATTCTTAATTCTACATTTAAGAAGGGATCTTAAAAAGCATTTAATTCCATCCTCTGTGCTCTGTTTGCTGCATCCCCTGCTCCTCAGGGTGTCCCAGCTCTGTGGATGCTGAAATTGCCCAGCCTCTCAGAATCAGAGAATCACAGAGACAGAATCACAGAATCACAGAATTACGGAATCACAGAATTACGGAATCACAGAATTACAGAATTAGAGAATCACAGAATCACAGAATTACACAATCATAGAATCATAGAATCACAGAATCACAAAATCACAGAATCACAGAATCACAGAATAATGAGGTTGGGAGAGACCTCTAAGATCATCAAGTCCAACCCATACCCTGACACCCCAACCAGACTATAGCACCCAGTGCCATGGCCAGTCTTTGTTAAACACATCCAGAGATGGTGATTCCACCACCTCTCTGGGAAGAGCATTCCAGTGCTTTATTATTATTCTTTAAGTGAATTTTTTTTTCCTAATACCCACCCTACCCCTGCCATAGCTGGAGACTGTGTCCTGTGGTTCTGTCAGTGCTGCCTGGTGGAAGAAACCAGCCCCAGCTCTTGTCCAGTGCAGGCCAGCATGGCTGGTGACAGAGGGACACTGCAGTGCCCCTGTGGCTGTGGCTGCTCTCTGGGTCAGGCTGCAGACAGTGCTGGAGCCACAGAACATCCCGAGCTGGAAGGGGAGGCCCAGGAACGCTGGAGTCCTGCATGCTCACAGGAGGCTGGGAGCTGTTGGAGTCACTCCCTGACGGGATGTAACACCATTCCTGGGAGCAGGCAGCTGCATTTGAGCCCCACTGCTGCAGATTTTGGGTTTGGACCCTGAGTTCAGCCCAAGGAAAGTTCTTGGTGGTGGCAGCAGGGCAGAAGGGACAGCAGGGCACGTGCCTGGAAGGGGCAGCTCCTCCCTGCTGTGCCAAGCCAGGATCAGCTCCTGCCCTGGAGCTCCAGGGCTGGCTGTGTTCTGCTCCAGGTGCTTTTTTGAGGGTGCTGAGGGGCAGGATGGACCCACCAGGGGTCATTGCCAGCTGTAGTGATGCTGCTGTGCCTCCAGCCCAGGCAGCCTCAGCCCTGCCCTGCTCCTCCTGCCCGGCCCAGCTGTGTCTCCTGGAAGGTTTCTCATTTCTGGGCTGGGTTTCTCCTCTGGCTGCTTTGTTTGTGGGGGAATAAATGACACAATCAGGCGGCCTGATCTGGTGTGCTGGGAGGGAGGAGAGGCTTGATGCAGATCTCTGGGGCTGTTGCAATCAGCTTAGCCATTCCCAGCATCAGGGGCTGTGCAGATCAGCCTTGGGACAGAGGCTGGACCCTGCTCTGCCAGCATGAGGGTTTTGTGGGATGAGCACCAAAGTTTTCACCTAAGTTTGGAATTCCAAGTTTGGAAGACTTTTCCAAGGTCCCAGATCAAATCCTGTGTTTAATTCTAAGCTTTGGCTTACAGGCCCAAAGTTCTGAGAGTTCTCTGCATTTCAGATTCCAACATCTCCCCTTCTTCTCTCCCCAGCATCTTCAGCCAGGCTTTCCCCATCTCCCAGCCCTTTATTCCCCACTGCAGTGGACAGGCCTGTGACTTTGTCCCCTCTGTGCTCCATGTCCCCATTTTTGGGTGTCCCTCCTGGCTCTGCCCCCCCAGTATCTCCCATCTGTGCTCCCCTTTGTGCTGTGGCTGGAGGGAGCAGGGCAGGGGCACCCCCTGAGCTCTGCCAGCCCCTGGAGGCTCCAGCTGCCCCAGGAGCCACAGCTGGACCCGGGCTGGAGAAGGTGGGTGGGGAGGGAGCGTGGGAGAAACCAGGGCCTGTGCATGAAATATTCCAAGTGGGGAAAACTGGCAGGGTTGCTAATGCTCTGAAGGAGGAGGCAGCCCTCTCTCAAGCCCTGGGGCAGATCAGGAGGCAATAAAGGAGAAGAAAACAGCAGAAATGAGATCTGCCAAGCCGACGGCCCAAGCAAGCTGGAACCTGCCTGGGAAGGCAGCTTGTTCCAGAGTGGGAAGGGGCAGATTCCCAGCCAGGCCTGGCTCTGTGCAGAGCTTTTCCCATGGAAACAGAGCCCCAGCTTTGCAGGGAAAACTGCAGGAGCTGGAGGGGAACGTGGCCCCCAAGCCTTAAGCCTGGCTCAGGCTGCCCCATGGGAACTCTGCCCCAGCCCTTAAGCCTGGCTCAGGCTGCCCCTCTCTCACAAAGCTCAGTTTGTGGGCAGCTGGAAATGCCAGCCCAGCCCAACAATTCAGTCCCAGCTCACAGAGCTTATTTGGATTAATCTGGGGCTCATTTACAGGCACAGAATCAAAGCAGGCTCATACCAGGACCTTTCACTCGTGCTCTACCTCACCAGAATGGGAGTGAGAAGGGGGATCTGCTGTGGCAGCTGGATTTTTCCTTTGGGGAGGACTTGTGCTGTCCCAAATATCCCCCAAATATCCCCCAAAAGTCCTAAATATCCCCCCTGTACCAGGCTGCAGTGCTTTGTGTGCAATTTGTGCAACTGTCCTGCACAAGTTGGGGCTGGAGCAGGGGAGGGCAGTGCTTTTCCTGGGCTGAACTGTCCCTTGTCACCGGGGCTGGGAGCCAGGGGACATTCCTCAACAAGCCAGCCCAGCCCCTGCTCGCACATCCCTGTGCTCAGGGCAGCTCAGGGGCTGGTTCCACGTCCCTGCTGCTGCTTTGCCTGCGACATTTCTCACTAAATCTGCCTTTCTGGGGCAAGCTGGAGCAGGCAGCCCCAGTTTCTGGTTGGACAGGCTCTGTTTGTGCTCTGGAGGGGTTGGGAGCAGGGATGGGAGGTGCAGGGTTTGTGGCCTGGCAGAGAGGGGACGTGCTGGGACTTGCTGCCCCATCACTCCCCCTCTCCACCGTTCCAGCTCAAGGTTTTGAACTTTGGGAACGTCTCCCTGAGAAAAAAGGGGTGTGAAACGGTGCCAGAGGGAGGGAAGCGATGGAGAAGGGGAGCAGCAGGAGCTGCTGGTTGTCTCGTGGGAGTTGCCTGAGTCAAGGCTGTCCAGTTTGGGGACACAGGGAACAAGCAGCCATCCCCCCCGGCTCTGGAACTGAATGGCTCCTGTCTGTGAGGAGAAGGAATGCCATTGTTTCCCTTTCCCTGCTCAGGATGGGAGAAGGGGAGATTTTTGTGCAGGATTTTGGACTCCAGGATGAGTGAAGGGGGGTCCTTTGTGCAGGATTTTGGACCTCAAAGTGGGAGAAGGGGAGACAGGATTTTGGGCTCAGGGTGGGAGAAGAGGAGATTTTTGTGCAGGATTTTGGACTCAGAGTCCAAAAGACTCTTCTACCCATTTCAAATGTGCTTTTTCCCCCCAGTCCCTTCTCTCCCCACTGCTCTCCTCTCTGTTCCATCCTTTTGTCTGGCTCTGTGTGAACCCCTGTCCTGCCTGCCTGCAGAATTCCTGTGCCCAGACACAACAGATGCTAAAGGGCAAGACTGGAGCTACTCTAGATGCAATCTCCACTTTGCTCAAGGATCATTAATTACCTCGATGATTAAATACAATTAAAGATCCCTAAGACCTTTCTAATATCAGGGCCTTCAGCAAGGGCAGCTTTTAGGAACCTGCACCAGCAGTAAAACAAAAGGAGGAGATAGACCAGTAAATCGGGGAATCCCAATTAAAATCCGGGCTTAGCTCATTAACCTAATTACACATTGTGTCTTGCTGGCCTCAGCTGGGCTGAGGGGGAGGCCAGGCAGCAGTGGGGGCGGGCTGGGTATCCATGTGCTGATCCTGTGGGATTGTTTATGTCAGCTCCCATTGTCCCTTTGGCTGAGAAAATGGCCTTGCTGCGGGGTTTGGAGCCGGGGCTGCGGAAATTCAGGAGGGTTTTGTGTCCCTGGGACGCTGCACGTGTTTCCTCTGCCCTGAAATGTTCCCTGGGCACACACCCTGCTCTGTGCCCTGCCTGCCAGGTGGCTCCTTCCACACCCAGCTCAGCCTCAACCCTCCATGGAGAGCTCTGGGGGACAAGGAGAGTGGGAGAACGGGGTGGAGATGGAAGTGGAAGGGGAAATGGGTCAGTGCTGAGCACAGAGAACCCCCCAAGCAGGCAGATTCCTTTGCTGAGGCTGAAGAACACCAGAGCCCCCTGACCTGGGGCTCACCCTGCAGGGATCCATCTGCTCTGGTTGTCTGCTGTGGCACCAGGAGTCCCTGTCCCCCGTCCCCTTCCCCCTTCTCACAGCAGGCTGCACAAAGGACCCCCCTTCTCCCATCCTGAGTCCAAAATCCTGCACAAAAATCTCCCCTTCACACATCCTGAGTCCAAAATCCTGCACAAAGGACCCCCCCTTCACACATCCTAAGATCCAAAATCCTGCACAAAGATTCCCCTTCTACCCTGAGTCCAAAATCCTGTCTCCCCTTTTCCCACTTTGAGGTGCAAAATCCTGCACAAAAATCTCCCCTTTTCCCACTTTGAGCTCCAAAATCCTGCACAAAGGTCTCCCCTTCTCCCCTCCTGAGCTCCAAAATGCTGCTCCCCAGCCTGGCACAGGAGCCTGCCTTCCCAGGAGCTCTTGGGAAGGGAGTCCTGCTGTCCTGGGCCTGTCTGTCCCACCGAGAGAGGGAACAGGAACCTCCAGAGGCTGGAGCCAGGTGACTCAGGGGATTTGTGGCTTTTCCACACCAAAGTCTGTGGGTGCAGCTGCCTACGTGGCTGCCTTCAAAGGCTTGGGGAGGAGGCGGCAGGTCCAGGCACGTCCTGCCCAAAACCAGCCCAATTTGGGAAAGCAAGCCGGAGCTGGAAGAGGTCAGGGTGCGGCTTCCCATGCAGCAGGGCCAGGGAAACGGGAGGAATGGGGACCCTGAGCCCCGTGGGAGCCTCAGCTGTGCCTTCCCCAGCGCCTGCAGGCACGGGGGAGAAGGGGTGGAACCAAGAGGGTCTGTGCAGCAGAGCCACTGCCAGCTGGGAGGGACGGAATTCCCTGTGGAGAGCTTGGGAAGGAGGCAGAGGGGAGTTTCTGGCAGCACAGTTTGCCACATTCCTG
>NW_005054593.1:203353-209586 GCF_000277835.1 Geospiza fortis | reverse complement strand
CTCAGAGGTCTCCACACAAATCCAGGGTGCCCCAAATGTCCATCCCAGCTTGGGGAGAGCTGCTGCTCAGCCCTGACTCCCATCTGAGTCCCCTGGGAAAGATCTGCTCCTTCCCTTCCCTCTGCCCACACAGACGCACACCCAAACACCGTTTTCCTTCCCTTGGGTTTGCTGTGGGCATCTGAGGAAGATGAAGGGATATGAGGGGACCACAGGGAGCTGGGAAGGGCTTGGTAGGATGGGGACAGATAGAGAGGATCTGCCTCTCCAGCTAAAAGGATGACTTTGGATCTCAGGATGGGAGAAGGGGAGACCTTTGTGCAGGATTTTGGACTCAGAGGGATCTCTGCTGTGTTAGGAATGGAAAAGCAGCAGCTTCAAACCCTGCTGGAGTTCCTTGGTGTCACCCAGGTGGGAGATTTGCGTTTGCACAGCTCTGGGAGCTGCCCCAGCCCAAACATGGGTGCAGGGGGGTCATCCTCACTGCCATAAAACTGCAGGGCAGCTCTCAGGCAAGAATTTAATCTAACAGAGGATCAGCAGGAGCCTGGTGAGACATCCAGGGCTTGCTTTGCACGTTGGCCATTCCTTGGCCGGTGCTCTGCTCGCAGGTTATTAAAATGGCTCAACCCTGCAGCCCCAGCATCGTTTTCTCCATGCCCAAGGGACCCTGCCCTCAGTGTCTGCTCCAGAGATCCCCCTCTCTGCAAGGCAGCTTCAGAGGATAAAAAGATTTCGTTACACAGGCAGAGAGTGAAGGCAGAAACTCAAAAAAAAATCCTAAAATTCTAAAATCACTGCAATGGAAAGAAAGAAGGGAGCAGAGAAAATCCTGGGGATGTAAAGAAAGAGGGGGTTTGTAGGTCCTGCAAGGAGAGAATTCTGAGTGTTCCTCTGTTATGCCAAGTGTATCTGGAGTATTCCCAGAGCAAACAGTGCAATTACTTTGGATTCACACTTTGCCACGGGGTTGTCAGGCCCGAGGTCCCAGCTCCCAGAGGGCTCTGTGCAGACTTGCAGATGAGCTGTTGTGCTTTCCCAGGGGATGTGGAGGCTCTGAGAGGAAAGGCCACGCTGACTTTTCTGAGGACAGCTGTAAACTTCCTCTTCCTCTTGGGCGTTGTGTGGCTTCCCTGTCTGAGTGCTTCACTCGGGGACATCCCCAGCAAAATGTCCTGGTCCTTGGCTGGGTGTTTGTGGAGGCTGGAGAGCCCCCAGGGCTGGGAACAGCTGTGGGGATCCTCACAGCTCACCCTGAGAAGAGCTGAGAGCTGTTATTGTCCTTTCCAGGGCTGTTGTTTCTCTCTGATGGGATCTCTCCTGAGGAAGGTGTGTTCTCCCCTCAAGGAAGGCTCTTCCCTTCCCTTTGGGGCACGTCCTTCCCATCCTCTGTGCTCTGTTTGCTGCGTCCCTGTGGGTCAGGGATGGCCTCAGAGGCAGAACCCACCTTGGCACACTTGCACTGGTCTCCTCTTTCCTTCTTGGTCTGCTGAGATCCCTGTGGCTGTCACAGCCCTGGTGTTGTGACAGCCTCACAAACAGGAGGCTCCCGAGCCTGCAAGAAACTTTTGGTTTATTCAACTGCCTGCTCTCCGAGTTTTTACAGACACAGCCCCTGAGACCTCCACCCTTCACTGCAGATGGAGCCTTTGAACTCTCTGAGCCCTGCACTAACAGGGGTTAATGACATTTATCTGCATACTTATCTTCCTTCTCCACTGCCTCTTGTCACTCTGAAGTTACCTCCTGTAAGGGCTTGTGCCACCCAGGTGACATAAAATCTTTTTCCAAGATGGGACAATTACTGTTCAAGCAGGTTCAGAATCTCCTTTTAGTCTCTTTTCCCTGTCTTCTCTTTTAATTCATTTTCCATTCATTTAATACCCACATGCTTATTTCTGGAAGTCTTCCTCCTCTACTATTCTGGTCAGTTTTTTACCAAATTGGAAATGGGACTTTTTGTCCTCTTTCCTCTTGCCATTAGCTATTTATATCCTCCCATCCATCTCTTTAGGTAGCCAAGCTTCCAGCTGTGTTCTTTCTGCCACTCTGCTCCCTAAGCAACAAGTAAAGGTGGTTCTGAGCAGTCCTCAGCTCAAGCAAGGGTGACAAACAAGTGACACGGCAGCCTGGGAGCCACCCCAGCCCAGCTGCCAGGTCCAGAGGTGGTGGAGCACCAAGGGGAGCCACAGCCAGGCTGGTCCCATCCTTCTGAGGAGGAGTTCTTGTCTCCCTCCTTGGGATTCCTCCTGCACAGCTCCTCCTTGCCTGGGTGATGGTCCTGGCATGGGAGGTCAGGGCACGGAGTCACAGCATGCTTTGGGTTGGAAAAGACCTTAAAAACCATTTAATTCCACACCCTGCCAGGGGCAGGGATAGCTCCCCCTGAGTCCTGTCCAACCTTGCCTTGGATATTTCCAGGGATGGAGAGGCCGCAGCAAAGCCCAGCCCATCTCCCTTCCAGGCCTCCCTCCTCCTGCTCCACTGCTTTGTCTCCAGAGCCATTTCCCCCACCCTGGGCACTCCCCTGATGGAGGACAGGGCTTCTCTCATGGGAAATGGGGTATTTTGGAGCACCCATCCTCGCTCCAGCCCTTGGGAGGCAGCAGGGAAGCAGCACGCTGTGCTGGGAAAGGTGCTCAGGAGTTCCCAGCTTTTCCAAGCTAAAAGTTCTGCTGGAAACACGGAGGACCCTTGCATTCCTTCATTCTTCCTCCCACCAGGGGAGCTGGCTGACATTTTTGGGGTAAAGTTTGTCTTAAAATATGCACAGTGTTCTGGAGGAAGTGTGTCCATATTGTCATGTCTGCTAAAAAAATGTAATAGCCTGGTTTGTGTTCTCTCTCTCTCTCCCCCAATCTTTTTTGCCCCCAAATCTGAAAGGAACAGGAGTTCTCTCAACCAGCCTCCCCTGGAGTTGTTAGGGAGTGGAAAGGCACAAGCAGCTGACTGGTGGAGGAGGAGGTGGGCAGAGCAGGCAGGTGCAGGGTGGGAGCAAATCCGTCTGTCAGCAAGGAGGAGCAGACAGAACCCAGAGGGAGAGGGGCTCCAGAGGGGCTGGGGGTCCCACACAGCTTGCAGGGCTGGCCCACACCCCCAGAAAACTCCAGGGACAGGGTGGGATGAGAGGCAGGAGAGGATGAACCCAGATGGATCAGAGGCTGTGGGGAGTGAAGGTGGGCAGTGGCACAGGGAGGTGATTTGTGTTTGGGGGTGAGGGCTGCTGGAAAGGTCAGCTGTGGGGATGACTAAGGCAGGATGGGCTGGCAGAGTGGGGATGCTGGGCGTTTCAGAGGGAGGTCTCCTTCTGCTTTGAAAACTTCCACAGAAGGGAAATTTCAAAAGAAAACTTTGGCCTGGCTTCATCCAAAATGCCCCCATTCCATGGCAAGCAAAGCATCCCATCCTGGCTGCACTCCTGATCAGTGTTTTACCATAATGCCATTTCAAAAAAATGAGAGTCCACAACGAAAAACCATTTCAAACTTAGCAAAAGAGCTTTTTTTTTTTTTTTTTTAATAGAATTTTGCCAAAATCAGCACGTTCCAGTAGATGGTTTTGGCTTGGTCTAAGTGACACTTTCCATCAGAAAAATATGCTGTGCTGGCAAATGTTCCACCAGCTCTGGTTATTTTTTCATAGCATGCTTTCCATTTTTGTGGCAGCCTCCAGTTTGAGCTGAGACAAAGCGCACAGGAGTCCCCTGAGAGCAGTTGACCTCCTGGTCTTTGGAAGAGCAGGATGACTCCCTGGAGCTCTCCCCAGTGGCACAGGAAAATCCATCTGGCTTCCACATCCCTCTGCACGTGGCTTGTTGCTCCCTGAGAAGGAAGCAGGGAGCCTGGTGCTGATGTAGCTGAACAAAAGGCAATGAAATCACCATGAAAGGCAATAAAATCTGTCAGTTAAGGCCAACTGAGCTGTTTAACCCTGAGAATCCAGGTCTGGTTACTCCAGCACCAGGCTGGGAATGGGGAGTTGGCTCTTGGCTTCTCCATCCCTCTCCTTGTGCATGGATCTCCATGAGGAGCTGATTGCTTTTGGTCCTGCCTGGTCTCTCATGGATCAGAACTTGGGGAACGGTTTTAGGGCAAATGTGTGATTCCAGGCCGCCACAGGGATTGAGGCCTGCCAGAGCTGGGGGATCCCAACCTTCCTGCTCAGAATTCAAGTGGAACACGCTGAGAGAGGCCTCCAGAAGTGTTGGAGGTTGTGTTTGAAGGGACACCTTTGTCCCTGGGCACTGAGGCACTCAGCACGGGTGTCACTCCACCTCCTGAGGGACATTTGTCATCAAATTCCCTTTCATCAACAGAGATGATGAATTCTGAGTTCCCTGAGTGTTGTAGCACAGCCCAGCTCCTCCCTGGGGCTACCTGGAAGCACAAAACCACCTTGTTGGAGAATGGGATAATCAGACATGGAGAAATCTTTAATTTCTCTTCCTGGAAGTTCACCTGTGTCCCTCATCGTGTTACAATCACTAAGGAGATACAACTTTTGAGTCTAAGTCCCCAGTAAACTCAGCAGAAGGAGCGATGGGAGGTGTCCAAAGGGAAATAGGAGTTTGTGAGCTCTCTGCAGGACAACTAATTTTTTTTTCTGCAGAATTCATTGCTCCTCCTGCCTTGCCCTCTGCTCTGGCCTCCCTGAGCCCTTGCTGACAGCCCTCACCTTTCTGGGCAGGGCAGAGGGGCTGTACCTGGTTGGTCTCCCGGGAAAGCAAAGCCCAGGCAGCGCAGAGGAAGGGGAAGGGAGCATGACCCGTGGTGGGAGGTCTCCCTGCTGGGCTCTGACCCTCCCTCCCTGCTTTCCTCCCCCTTCCCCATGCTCAGCCTGCCTTTAATGGGTGGTCTTGTCCCTTGTTTACAGCCCTGGCTCTTGCAGGCCCCTCTAAGCCCAGCAATCATTCCTCAGACAGCCCGGATGGAGGTGGGACATTAACGGATGGGAGAGCTGCATCTCCACCCAGCACGGGGGTCACAGAATGGTTTGGGTTAAAAGGACCTCAAAGTCGATCCCATTTCACCCCCTGCCATGGGCAGGGACACTTCTCACTATCCCAGGTTGTTCAGAGCTCCATCCAGCTTGGCCCTGGGCACTTCCAGGGATGGGGCAGCCACAGCTTCTCTGGGAAACCTGTGCCAGTCCCTCACAGCAGAGAATTTGTTCCTAAAATCTAATCTAACCCCACTGTTTTTCAGTATGGGGGATATTTCAGAAATGTGGGGCTGGCTTTGCTCAGAGGGTGAATGGCACACTT
Source organism: Geospiza fortis (assembly GCF_000277835.1). Classification (NCBI taxonomy): domain Eukaryota; kingdom Metazoa; phylum Chordata; class Aves; order Passeriformes; family Thraupidae; genus Geospiza; species Geospiza fortis. The sequence continues at coordinate 204,323 of NW_005054593.1, read as the reverse complement.
ACCCCAGCCTCAAAGTCTCTCCCGATTTCTGGCAGGTCCTTAGCTCAAAATCTCAGAGATTTGGTTGCAAGCAGTTTGCCCAGTGTTGGTAAAATCTCGAGCCACATTTTGGGAACCTTTAGTGGAGCTCTTACCTGGGCAATGTTTAGGTTTCCACACTCTGCCTATTAAATGGATTTTCCACTTCATCTCCCCCCCGGTTTCCTCAGCCATGGAAATGAGGGTGACTCTGCCATTTTAATGAGGGGCGGGTGGGGCTGTGGGGCTCCCCACAAATGCCTCCATCCCTGCTTCTCCAGGTGGGAATTGCCACCATCCTCTGCACGCCCCCACCTCCAACCGGGTGAGATTGCCGCGGCTTGCCTGGGTGGCCTTGGGCACATCTCTTTGTCATTCAGCACCTCTGATTTCCCCACCCCTGAAAGCAGGGGTAATAAGGCTTTCCTGCCTCTCAGGGTGTTGGAAGATTAATTAGTTGCTGTTTGAAAAGCCTTTTGAAGATGCAAAGCTTTTTCCATAAATATGCAGAGTGATTCCTGCAGATGGGGCCCAGGTAGGACTGGAACTGTGTCTGCCTCTGCTCTAAGAAGTGAAATCTGTAGAAATTCCTTACACAGGGGCTTGATGATAAGAAAGCCGAGCAGCAGCAGGCTGGAAATCAAGCAGAGCACTGAATTTGGGCTTATTTGTACTCACTGTTCTTTCTGGGCTGTTGTTCACGGGCTGGAATCTTTAAACAACCCAGAGAAAGTTGGGAGGTCTGAGCCCTTCCCACTTCCCTGCAGAGATATCTCTAAGGCAAGATAAAAACGCATTAAAAGAGAAATCACAGGCAGGGAGCCAGCGAAGGGTGTCTGTCCATTGCATCTGTTGGTGCCATGTTTGCATTTGTCTTGTTTGCAAAGCTTTCCCCTACTTGTCAGCCACCAGAGCATATATCACATTCTCCTGGTTACAAAAAAACTTGCTT
>NW_005054593.1:197485-203293 GCF_000277835.1 Geospiza fortis | reverse complement strand
GGAAACGTTTCTTTTTAACTTCGGGAGATAGTGAGATATCAGCAATATGTTGTATCCTGAGAGATAATGGGAGGGAAGCAAAACCACAGGCAGAAAGCTGTGACTGTTAAACACACATTTCAGCTATAGGAAAGTCAGAGTTTTGATCTTCTCCATGAAAATTACAGGGCTGGCCCGCACCAGCGGGCTTTGGCAGGGGTGCGTTTTTCACCGTGTTTTGGACACAAGGCCAGCGTTTGGATCTTTGATAATTTCCTGTGACCCGGCATCTCTGCTGATGAAAGAAGCTTGGTTTGAGTGGGGACAGAGGGAATTGGCTGCTGGGGCAGCCAGGGGAGGCTGCCAGTTATTAACCCTGGCGCTGAAGTCACGCCTGAGTCAGCAGAGTTTCGGCTTTGTCCCGTTCCCATTGTGGAGGCGAGTGAGTCACTCGCTGCTCCAGCCCTGAGAGCTCCCCCATTTCCTGCTCCAGCTCCACAGACCAGCGAGGAGAGGAAAGATCTGATGTTCTCTCCCTTTTCTGTGCCATCGAGTTTATTTTTGTTTTTATTGAATCTCTTCAGTCTCAAGTTCCCTCCTTTCGGAAATGAGGCTCTCCATGGGTTACTATCTTGATCCCCTCTTCACAGCTCCTCATTAAATCTCTCCTCCTTAGCACCTGGAGAACTTGAGATTTAGCACTGGACCAGAGCTCCTTGAACAATATCCAAGGCAACAAGGAAGTCCAAGAAAGAGGCAGAGCAGAGAAAACACTCGTGTGCATTTGGAGACTCAGCCCATCAAGATAAGGTCTCAGGACAGTCTCAGCTTAATTAGCTTCCCTCTTCTCAAAGCTCCAGCTTCTTTCCCTTCCTCCACACTTGATTTTCCAGCTTTTCTTCCCCACCCAACCACCAAATAAGCATTGGCTCTGCTTGTGGTCCTCTTTCTTTTGCTTACAGGTTAGAATTGGTAAGCAAAAACACTTTGGTTTTTTCCTTGCTGGCAGGCAGCGAAATAATTCCAGAGAGGAGTCTTGGGTTTTTGGTTCTTTGTCTTTGCCTGGCCAGCTGCCTGCTTTTCCTAGTGCAGAATTTCATCCTGGACATGTCCACTGATGGAATAGTGGCTGGGGATGAGCAGGGACGAGCAACTGGGCTGGGATGTGGTGGTGGAGACACAAGAGGGATGGGAAGATTTTTTAAGGCTACAATGGAAGGAGGGCAAATCAAAGAAAGGCACAAGCACTGACCAGCTGGTGAGGCAATCCTGGACGCAGGCAGTGGGGAGGGAAGGAGGTGTGACGTGGAAATTGCAGGACAAAGGAGACTGGAGTTGTGAAACCGTGCTCTGGACAGGTGTGAGCAAGAGCACAGAGCAGGAAAAGAGCTGAGGAAGGAGCTGGAGCCACATCCAGCCCACAGGAGAGGGGAAGTGAGCCAAGTGGGCAGCAGTGGGACACAGCAGGCTGTGTGTGTGTGCTCAGGTGTGTGGGAGCTGGCAGCTGGATGAGCCGGGCGCGCTGGGGCGGGCCGGGCGCTGTGTGGCGCGGACGGAGCCTTTGTGCTTTGTTGCTGAGCACAGGCTTTGGGAGCTTTATTGCAGGAAGGCCTTTCCCAGTGCTGTGTCAGCTCTTTCTGCAGGAGCCCTGCTCTGCCAGCCTCCCTGCTTTTGCCATGGGGCATGTTCCCCTCCCCGTGACTTGGGGGGTGAAGCAAAGCAGCTGTGAGAAAGGCAGGGAAGGAACGGCAGGGAGGGAGAGCTGGGAGCAGAGGCAGGCTGCTGTTCCCATCCCACTCCCCTGCTTTGCAGCCCTTTTCCTGGCTGGATGCAGCTGGGGGTGTTTGCAAAGTTGGAAAACTCATGGTCTAATCTGGTGGTCATCCCTGTCTCTTCAATCTGTGGCCCATCCCACCCTGGCCTCTGTTTTTCTTCCATCTCTTTCTAGGAGCACTGGGACAAGCACCCAGAGGCCTTGCTCTTGCTTGGGGCCTGTGTGTGAATCCCAGTGGTGGCTCAGTGACCAGATCTCCCGAAGTGTAACAGGGAATAAGTGGAGCATCGATGGATGAGGCCCTTTGGGGAAGAGCTTTCATTCCAGGGTGTCCTGAGGCTGCTTTGCGCTGGGGGTGTTTGCAAAGTTGGAAAACTCGTGGTCTAGTCTGGTGGTCATCCCTGTCTCTTCAATCTATGGCCCATCCCACCCTGGCCTCTGCTTTTCTTCCATCTCTTTCTATGAGGAGAACTGGGACAAGCATGGCCTCACTCTTGCTTGGGGCCTGTGTGTGAGTGCCAGCAGTGGCTCAGTGACCAGATTATAAGTGGAGCATCGATGGATGAGGCCATTTGGGGAAGAGCTTTCATTCAAGGGGCTCCTGAGGCTGCTTTGTGCTCCATTTATCCAGAGAGGAAATCCTGCCCAGGCAGGAGAAGGCTTTATCCCAAAGGCTGCCAATGATGGCCTGGCTTGAGACCTCACTCGATACAAGCCATTGACCGGTCCTGGGATAAAATCATCTCTGCCATGGGCTGGATCTGGGTCTGAACCAGTGACCTCGATGAGAGGACCCCATGTTTCTCTTTTGCAAGCCAAAGGCCAGCCCAGTCCTTTCTGGTTTGGGAGGGATTTATTTGGCTGAGGGCCAGGCAGGCCATTGTACAACGCTGCCATTTCCCGACAGCTCCCATAAATCTCTCCCAGCTCCCACTGGGAAGGGGGAAGGGATGCCTGGGCGTGCAGTTTCTCTCTTGGGGTGCCCCCACCCCATCCCATTGTTATCTCAGGCCTTTCATGTGCAGCCATGTCACCTGGAGCTATAATCTTGCCACATCTCTCTCATCTTCCTTCTAAGGCTCCCCCATCCCCTTGTGATGGAAACTCAAGTTTTACAGTCCCTGTGGTGCTCAGGCTCTGCAGGAGTGAAACAGTGTGAGACAGAGAGACCTCCAGTGAAAGTCTGCTGCCACAGGAAGGGCCTGGGGTGACCCACTGGAGCCCACTGACTCACTGGAGCCCATTCCTTCATTGCAGCGGGCTCCCAGCAGGGCCAGGCAGGCCCTGTGCTCCTGGAAGAGCAGCAGAATCCTGATTTAAATGCCTGGAAATCAATGCAAAGGCTCCCTGGCAAGAGCAGAGGTACTAACCCCAACCTCTTGGCCAAGTGCCACCTCACACCTTTGCTTCTTGCCACCTGAAATTCCCCTGCTGGGATTTAGGATATTTTTTCCCATGTTTCCCTCCCTGCCTGACACACCTGGGATGTTCCTCTGGGCTGCTGGAGGCTCTGCCCCACACGAACTGCATTTCAGACTGTTTTCCTTCAGAAAGACGAGTTCAGAAACACCAGCAGAGAAATTTTTAAGTGCCACCGAGTGGAAAGTTTTGGGCTCCTGTTCCATCCCACTTTTCCTTCCTGGAAAATTTGCAGTGTCTGTGAGAGATACAGGGTGGGACATCACTGCCATGGCCATGGAGCTGTCCCAAAATCAGGTCCTTTTGTGAGACTTTGTGCAGGTTGAAGTGTGATGCATTCATTTGTCCTTCTGTAAGATCCCAGCTGCTGTGACTAAGAATCAGGAGCTTTGTGACATCTGCACCAGTCATGATATTGCCACACCAAAGGGTGGCTCATCACACTCTGCCAAGGGCTGTTTCAGTGCCCTGGGGGGGAGATGAGTATCAGGGAACAGGAGAGAGAGAAATCGGTGAGAAGCTCAGCAGAGGCAAGGTTGTGCAAAGCAGAGTGCAGTTCACATGGCTCTTAACAAAGAGGCATTGAGCGAGGTTGTGACAGAGCTCACCCAGAGCCTGGAGATCATTTCCAGAGCTTTCTGTATGGGGGAGCAAGAACCTGATTTGCAAGTGTGGGACAGCACCTCCTGAGCTTTTAGAGAGAGGGTTTCCAGCTCCAAGAGCCACCACCTGCCACTTCTGCTGTGTCCCCAGTGCTCCCTGACAGGGAGTGCAGCCCTCCCTTCCCAGCCCGTGTGCCTCAGGCACCCCGAGCTGTGCACGGAGCCCCCGAGGCCTCGGTGAATATCTGGGCTTGGGATCGTGGGGAAAGGCATCAACACAAACCACTTCAGAGGCCAAGGTGGAGGAGTAGGATCTCCGAGGTCTGCACTAATGAGGTCTTGGCACCAACATGTCTTTGGCACACGGCTGGGCCCTTTTTGGTCCGCGACAAAAAATAACACCGCAAAACTAATGAATAAAATGCAAGTGGACAAGCTGCAACCCATCCAGCTAATCCTTGCTCGGGTGCTGGCTGCCCCTGGGAGGTGTCAGCATGGATTGGTGGGCACTGGGAGATCTGCGGTGTGAAAATGGCAGGATTCATCCCAAGCTTTCTCCCTGCCTTACCAAGCGCACGGATCGTTCAGCAAAGGAGAAACGCGGCCAATCCCAGCACTTCACACACACACACACATCCAGCTGAATATGTTCAAACCTCTCCAGTGGCTGATTAGTGATTTTATTTTCTCCTCCTCTGCCGGCCGTGCGTGCTCATTGCCATCAATTATCTGTGCATTTGCCCTGATGAATTATTGAGTGTGTAACGGGGCGAGGGAAGGCCCGCCAGCCCAGCTCAGTCACCTTGCAAACGAGCACTCTCCAGAGCAGCCAAGTTTGCCGTCTGGCTTCTGATTTAGGATGGGAAGCTGATCCAGCAGCCTCCCAAACCCCTTTCCCCCATCTGTCCCCTTTCCTCATCGCTGCATTGAGTTGTGGGTGCTCCAGGAGCAGAATGGGTGCGTTGTTTTCCTGATTTAAGGCTTGGGTGAGTGGAACAGAGAGAGTTTTTCCTGTCTTGCAAAAGAGCTGTTCAGTCACCTGGAAAGGAAACGCAATTTCCGTGCTGTGTTTGGGGTTTTTCAGGGTGTTTTTTTGTTTGGTTTGTTTTGTTATTTTGTTCTGCCGGGTGTTATTTTTTTTGTTTTCCCTTTTCCCCTGGAGCCCTGAGAAAGTTTGGAATGTGTTTTTGTCAAGGCTGCTGCGTGTAAGGGCCTGAATCCCAGCTTTGGCAGCATTTGGCTGTTGGCAAGCTGTCCTCACTCAACTGGCACCAGCTTTTCCCCTGGCCAAAAGTCTGGCTCTTCACACCTGGGCACAGGAGGGTTCTGCAGGACCATTGTGGGTTCAGAATCAGGTTTATCATCTCCAAAATCCACTTTTTCTCCAGTTCATGTCTGAGCCCAGCCTGTTTTGATGCATAGGTCCCGTGGCAGGGGGAGGGCAGAACTGTGAATTGTTGCTGCTGCTCAAGGTCAAGATAAATAACTTGATTTTTAAAAGGGCCAGTTCATTAATTTGCAAGGAAATCAAAACATAAAGGAAAGGCACAGTAATGATGGATGGAGTGAGGGACTGGACTGACCTCCCCTGTGCTATCCATCACATTCCCTGCAGGTTGAATGACTTTATCTCCATTCGAGAGGCACATCAGTGACGGCCTTCAGCCTGGCAGTGCTCATGCCACAAGGGACTGCCAGCCCTGCCGGGGTGACTCTGAGGAGAATCTGGTGGCCTTCCACCCTCTCCTGTGTGCAGTTTGGCTCCTCTGCTGCTCCCGGGCACCAGAGGAGACGCTGAGCCTTGACTTCCTGCGCTGGGCCGCTTTGTTGGGGTGTGGAAAGGCCGGCTCAAAGCGCCCCGCCGGGCCCCGTGGGGGGTCAGGGAGCTTGTGGGGAGCAGAGCCCGCTCCTGTGGGGAGCAGAGTCCGCTCCTCTGGGGAGCAGAGCCAGCTCCTGTGGGGAGCAGAGCCCGCTCCTCTGGGGAGCAGAGTCCGCTCCTGTGGGGAGCAGAGTCCGCTCCTGTGGGGAGCAGAG
>NW_005054593.1:174645-197168 GCF_000277835.1 Geospiza fortis | reverse complement strand
GAGCCGGCTCCTGGGGGGAGCAGAGCCCGCTCCTGTGGCAGCGCCCCAGCCCCAGGCAGGCCCCGCTGGGGGCACCGGCCCGCGGTGGAAGAGGCGCTGATGACTCCGAGCTCCCCCGGCCCTGGGAGCTGAGGGAGTGCTGAGCACACCCACCCGGGCTGGGCCGTTCCCAAGGCCCTGGCTACGTGATTGAAGTGCTCCCCAGCAAGCTCCCACACGCTCTGGGAGGCTCTGGAGCCTTCCGAGCCAGACTGCTTGGCAAAGCTGTTCCTCACCTCCGCGGGTGTGGGCAAGGCTCGCTCACCTCCGGGGTGGAAGGAGCAGCATATGCTGCACAGCATGGTGGAGACATCTCCTCCTCCCCTGTGCACCCGTTCTTCCCTCAGATCTCACCGTGGCCTGGTCTAAACCCAGCCTGTGCCCTCGTTTCAGCAGGGAGGATGTTGTGGACGCTGGTGGCAATGTCCTGCACTGTGTCCTGCCGCTGGGACATCCTTCTCCAGAGGGGAAACATGGTCCAGATGAGTGGGGACCATGTTTCCCCTCTGGAGAAAGATTCCTCAGAGTGGGGACATCCTACCTTCTGCTTTGTGGAGGGAAAACTGTGGGGAAGCTGGCCCTGGCTGTGCTGGGAGGGGAAGGGTGCACCCTGCCCGCCCCAGAGGACACGGTGGCTTTGTGTGTGCAGGCACTTGAGGGCACCAGCGCTTTGCTGTGGCTGTAAGAAGCTCTGGAGAACATTCCTGATCACCCAGCTGCAGTGCTGGGGTGTGGGGCTTGGCTCGGGGAGCAGGGGGCAAGTCCACACAAAGCTCTGGAGGCCGAGTTTCGGTCAGAACTGCTGATGGCTGTGGTCAGCTGGTGGCGTCTCGTGACCAGGCTGGGTTGTTGGGGCTTGTCCTCAGGGTCACAGGAAGGAGAAGGGAGAAAGAAGAGGCGTGGATGAGAATTGGGGATTAGGATAAGGCTGGGAACAGCAGGCAGGGAGTGAGGGGGCAACGTGGAGTGTGGGTGGAGAAGAGTTTTGTCTGCCTGCACTCGTGTGTGTGTGTGTCTGTGAAACTGCAGGAAGGAGACTCTTGGAGAGGTCCCAGGGCACATCTGCCACGGGGATCAACACTGAGGAGTTTATTTTAGCCTTGGACAGGGAGCCATTCATCCCTGGAAGAACAGAGCAGGGTGACATTTCTCTTAGGAGGTGCTGTCTTGTTTCTCTTGCTCTGCATTTTTCTTTCCCCAGCCCCTCTCTCTGTTCCATTACTCTTTCATGTTCCTCACTCTCTGTGCAGAACATGAAAGAGTTCTCTATCTTTCTTTTTTTTATTATCCCTTTCTTTCCTTTCCTGCCCAGCTCCCAGAATCCATCCAATTGCAGATTCTCCCAGAAGCTGGGAGCAAAACTCGCTTTTCTCGTTCTTCCCACCTTGCCTCCCTGTTGTATTTATCATACAAATACCAGCTGTATAATTACCAGAGCATTATCTCTAAACACACAGATTAGGAAAAGACACAGTGGCAGCAAAGATGAATTTCAGGGTCAGTCTGGTGGGAGATGCTTTCCTCCATCTGTCAGGGGAGGAATCAACTGAGACAGAAGAGCTGTCATGGACAGCAGCTCCCACTTTTCACCAGCACCTTCCACAGAATCAGGGTGGAAGGTTCCTAAATTCAGACACTTCTGGGGTTATAAAAAGGCCACAGAAATGATCTGGATGATACAGGGAGATCATGCAAGGTGTAGAGGCAGTGTCTTAAAGATGTTCTCATATGGGAATTATTGCTGCCCTGAAATGAGGGCTGAGTCTTTGCAGCTCCTTTAATTACTGCTGCAGCTCCAATGGGATTAAATGGATGTCTGAGTGTGTGTTAGCATATGTTGGGATGTGCTGTGCTGATAAACATCAGGGCTTTCACATGCCTGCAGACACACATGCCCTGCATATTCACCACAACTGACTCAGTGTCACCCCAAGCTGAAGACAAAAGGGAGGAAGGTGTTATTGATCCAGCCCTGTGCCTTTGGGTGATGATGATGATGAGCCCTAGGCTGGCCATAGTGGGAGGAAGGTGTTATTGATCCAGCCTTGTGCCTTTGGGTGATGATGATGATGAGCCCTAGGCTGGCCATAGTGGGAGGAAGGTGTTTATGACCAAGAATGAGGCTGCAGGTGGATGCAGAAGGTGCCTGTAGCCACAAATTGCTCTTGTATCAGCCATATCAATAAGAAACACAAGCCCTGTGAGGAATGACTGAGGAAGCTGGGGTTGTTTAGCCTGAAGAAAAGGAGACTCAGGGGTCACCTTATCACTCTCTACAGCTCCTGAAAGGTGGCTGTGCTCAGCTGGAGTTGGGCTCTTTCTCCAGGCAGAACCAGAGGATGCAGCTTCAATCTGTGCCAAGGGAAATTTAGGATGGATATTAGGAAAAAGTTTTTTCCAGAAAGGGTGATAAAATTCTGGAATGTTCTGCCCAGGGAGGTGGTGGAGTCACCATCCCTGGGTGTGTTTAACAAAGCCTGGATGTGGCACTGGGTGCCAGGGTTGAGTTGAGGAGTTGGGGCTGGCTTGGACTCGATGATCTCGAAGGTCTCATCCAACCTGGTCATTCTGTGAATTCAGTGAAACAAGTGGAATAAACAGAGGAATTCCTGAGCCTGATGCCAATAACCACAGTGCTTCTGGGAGGTCCCCAAATGCTCACAAGTTGCCATTTCATTGCAGGGCTGCAAGCTCAGAGTGTCTTGGTCAATGACACCGTCTCGGGGTTCATCGGCACGGACGTGGTGCTGCACTGCAGCTTCACCAACCCGCTGCCCACCGTGAAGATCACGCAGGTGACGTGGCAGAAGGCCAGCAATGGCACCAAGCAGAATGTGGCCATCTACAACCCCGCCATGGGCGTGTCCATCCTGTCCCCCTACAAGGAGAGGGTGACTTTCCGCAACCCTTCCTTCAAGGATGGCACCATCCAGCTGTCCCGGCTGGAGCTGGACGATGAGGGCGTTTACATCTGTGAGTTTGCCACCTTCCCAACCGGCAACCGGGAAGGGCAGCTGAACCTCACCGTGCTGGGTAAGGCTCTGGGCAGGCTCTGCAGGGTGAACCTCCAGTCCAACAGAGCTGGAGGAAGCTGAGATTCACATCCTGGGAGCTCAGGGCGAATTTGGGGTGTGAATTGTAGCTGGGATGGATTTTAAGTTGACTGGGAAGAGGTGAAGAGCAGGGAGAACCAAGCAGGTGGTTCTGAGACAGCTGAGCTGTCACACCTCTTCTTTTTCCAGGCCTCAGTTCCCCTTTTCCCTCCACCTACACTCCTAATGTAGGTGCAGGAACAGTGACCAGGTCCCCGTGGGAGTGGTGAGTTTTAATGAGCTGGGGCTGTCAAGAGAGAAGAAACAGCAGATTGATCCTAAACTCAAGCAGAGTTTGTCCCTGGAGCTCAGGGCTGTGAGCGAACAGACCCCACCCAAGGTCTACATAAGTTGTTTTCTCTCCAATTTCAGTTCCTTTCTAACACAGGGATGAAAACCTCTGGGAGGAAAGGGTTGACTTTCCATATATCTGTGCATTTAGGGCACCTCCACCATTGTTTCCCCATAAACGATGCAGGTAGATGGTGCAAGGTGCATAGGCACTGCCATAAAGCAATTATTACATGGGAATTATTGTTGGCAATTTGCACACTCTGGACTCACCACAAGCCCTGTCACAGCCTCAGTGGTATTAGATGGCTCTGGGGTTGTAGCAAACAGCAGCACTGCTTTTCTAACCATCCCTTTGCACCCTTTTCTCCTCCTCCTCTGTGACCGTGTTCGCAGGGGTCTGAGGATGAGGGAAGAGACAAGGATCTGACTCCATGTTTCAGAAGGCTGATTGATTATTTTATGATATATATTATATTAAAGATACACTAAAAGAATAAAAGAAAGGATTTCATCAGAAGGCTAGCTAAGAATAGAAAAAGAAAGAATGATAACAAAAGTGGCTCAGACAGAGAGTCCGAGCTAGCTGACTGTGATTGGCCATTAATTAGAAACAGCCACATGAGACCAATCACAGATCCACCTGTTGCATTCTACAGCAGCAGATAACCATTGTTTACATTTTGTTTCTGAAGCTTCTCAGCTTCTCAAGAGGAAAAATCCTGAAGAAAAGATTTTTCATAAAACATGTCTGTGACACTCCTCCTCCTCCTTTCTGCACTCCCCTACAGCCAAGCCCACAAACTGGATGGAGGGCACCAAGAGGCCGCTAATCGCCAAGTCTGGCAGGACAGAAAAGATCTTGGTAGCCACCTGCACCTCCTCCAACGGGAAACCCCCCAGCACTGTCACCTGGGACACGAAGCTGAAGGGGGAGGCGGAGTTCCAGGAGATCCGGAACAGCAACGGCACCATCACGGTGATCAGCCGGTACCGCCTGGTGCCGAGCCGCGAGGCGCACCGCCAGCAGCTCATGTGCGTGGTCAACTACCAGCTGGAGAGGTTCACCGACAGCATCACCCTCAACGTGCAGTGTAAGGGGCCTGGCACAGCTGGGAGGGCTCCCCCTGCTCGGGGCTGGCCAGGGGATGGGCTCTGGAGAAAGAGGGGTTTGGGTTGGGCTGGTGGAGGGGCTGTGGTTGTGGTTTTGGGAGTGAGAACTGAAAGGATCCTTTGGAGTAATTGTGGGTTTTCTCTTTTTCTTACCTTCTTCCTCTGCTTCTGCTGTGTCCCTTTTGCTCCCCTTCTCTCTCTCTTCTGCACTCCCTCACATTCCTTGTCCCATCATCTTTCCTTCATGTTCTCTCTCCTTCTCCCACTCCTTCCCCCTCATCTCTTCCTATTTCATTTTCTCCCTTTCCCACATTCCTTGTTCCACCACCTTTCCCTCCTTGAAATCTTTCCTTCCCCCACTCCTGCCTTCTCGCCTCTCCCTATTTCATTTTCTCCCCTTTCCCACAATCCTTTCCTCTCCTTTTAATCTCTCTCCTTTTCCCACCCGTGCCCCTCATCTCTTCCCATCTCATTTCCTCCCCTTTCCTTTCCCACAACCCTTTCCTCTCTCCTTTTCCCCTCCTGCTCTCCTCCCTTTCCCCCCACGCCTGCAGATGAGCCAGAAGTCACCATCGAGGGCTTTGATGGCAACTGGTTCCTGAACCGCAAAGATGTGAAGCTGATCTGCAAATCTGATGCCAACCCCCCAGCTCACACCTACGAGTGGAAGCTGTAAGTGTCCCCAGAGCCCCGCTGCCAGCAGCAAATGTCACCTCCCAGCAGGGACAAGGAGTCTCTGCAGACACCTCACTCACCCTATGGTCACTTGGGGCCCAGTCCCATTAGTGTCAGCGGTGTCACCCCAAGGTACAGCCTGTGCCTGTGGTGGAGGTGGCTGCCAGCTCAGTGCAGCCTCAATATCCAGGGAAAACTCCCCCTTCTCACCTCCCTGGGATCATATCCTGCCCTGGTGACGTGAGGCAGCTGAGATGTGACAAAGTGATTCACGTGCCCAGAACCACCCAGTGCCTCAGGAGCAGAGCTGGGAAAGAACCCAGGATTTCCCTGCTTTGAAAAGGCACAAATAACACAAAATTTGTGTGTGTGTGAACAACCTTCCCCTGGAATCAGCTCCTCACGTGACTGGCATTAAACAGCAACAATTCCTTGTCCTCAGGTTTCCAGCTTGTGGCTGAACACACTTAAAGGGACTTGAAAAGTGAGTGAGGGGTGTCTGGGCAGTCAGGTGGGAATTGATACAACCTGATGTGGTTCTCCTGCTGCTCTTTCTTCTCTGTAAGCACTCATGTAGCTTTAAAAGAGGAAGATCAAATGGATCCTTTCTTCTTTTCAGCTGGCATTTGTCATCAGGAGAGAGGCTCTCAACATGGCTTTGCAAGGAGCACATTCTCTCTCGTTCCCCTTCCCAGATCAAACTGTTCAAAGTGAAAGTCTGAAGAGGATTGTTTTTCTTGCCTTTTTTCCTAGTTCTCCATCCCCAGCTCTCTCCATCTGTTGGTTCTGCCAGTCTGATTTAAAACTCTGAGGGGCTCTCTGGGTTCCTCACAACATTTCCAGGGAAGCCTCAGAGGCAAAAACGCACCCAAGGCAGAAGTGATGCTACTTGAGGCAATTTCTGTGCCTGGAGTGCTTTTCCTCTCCTCCCATTTGGGTGGTGATGAGCAGCAGTCAGGGGAGCTGTCAGAGGAGGCAGCGATCCCACACCACCCCTTTGAGCACCCTGTGCTCTTGTTTTTGTAGGTTCAGGGCTCTATAGGACCATGGTTAAGGTTTTTCCATCAGCTTTGGGATTGTTGGCTTGATGCAGCTGGAAAAACGGTGTTTTCTGTACATATGTGTATATGTAGACGTGCAGAATACATGCATTTAGGCACTGCTTTACAATCCTAATTATACCCCTGTTATTCCCTTTTGTTTCTTATAAATTGCTGACAATATGTGCACATTTGGGTTGGGAGGAGGGGAAGGAATTACTTGAGTAATTTTTAATTGCCTAAGAGGAATAATTACTTTACTTTGCTTCAGTAATTAAGAATAACCAGGCCATGTGTGTCTTTTCCTAACACACAGGGGCTTTTTTTTTTTTAATTTTTTCATCTGCCTTTGTCAATTTATTTTTTGTATCTCCGGGTTTAGTTTTGCATTATTCCAGTTTCACACTTTGTGACATGAGCAGGTCTCCAAATCAACACTGCTGTGCTTGAAATTAACCCTGGCTGATCAGGAGAGTTAAATGAGCAGGAAATTGGGCTTAAAACAAGCTCAGGTTGTGTCCCTTTCCTGCCTACATTAATGGGGATTTTCCAGCCAGCACCTCCAGCTTCCACACCTGCCCATGGGCAAGCACAGACCCAGAATGTTGCTGTCACCTCTGGGTGTCACCTGTGGGGTCAAACATTGTCTCTATTCCCCCCAGGCCAAACGGGACCCTGCCAGGGAGTGTGGAAATCCAGAACAACACCATCTACTTCAAAGGACCCGTGTCCTACAGCGTGGCTGGCACCTACGTCTGCGAGGCCACCAACGCCATCGGAACACGCTCGGGCCTGGTGGAGGTCAATGTCACAGGTAGGACAGCACCTGGGCTGCTCTGCAGCATGCAAAAAAAAGGTGGGGAGGGCCACAAAGGTGTGAGCAGTTCTGTGATGGTGTTCGCAGGGGTCTGAGGATGAGGGAAGAGACGAGGATCTGACTCCATGTTTCAGAAGGCTTGATTTATTATTTTATGATATATGTTATATTAAAACTATATTAAAAGAATAGAAGAAAGGATTTCATCAGAAGGCTAGCTAAGAATAGAAAAGGAATGAAATGATAACAAAGGTTTGTATCTTGGACAGAGAGTCCGAGCCAGCTGTGCTGTGATTGGCCATTAATTAGAAACAACCACATGAGACCAATCACAGATGCACCTGTTGCATTCCACAGCAGCAGATAACCATTGTTTACATTTGTTCCTGAGGCCTCTCAGCTTCTCAGGAGGAAAAAAATCCTAAAGAAAAGATTTTTCATAAAATGTGTGTGTAACACAGTTCCATCTCCTCAGTCACACTGTCTCCCTTCAGGGTGGGAATCTCCTGAGGGAAATGGGGCAGTGGAGTTCTTGGCTTTGTGCTGGTGTTGCACTGGTTTGCTGTGGATTTTCTTCTCTCCTCTTGTGTTCTTTTTTCCTTCTCACACCAATTCAGTTTGTTCCCCCCTTGTGTTCTGCTTTGGATTCAGAGAGATTGTTGTACATGTTAACAGCAGAGGCACGTCAGGGAGATATTGATCAGAACAAGGGGCAGGGTGAGGATGTGGACTGCCAGAAAGGCAGGAGATGGATGAGTCACTTGTCCACGATGGTGTTTGGTGTTCCTGGTGTTGGGCAATTTTCATGATTCTTCATTTGAGCTCCTTGCAGTGCTGCTCTGTGAACTCACTCACTCACCTGCCTGCCAGGGACCCCTGTGCATGCTGGAGGAGCTTTGGGCTCCAGGGAGGAGCAGCATCCCAGGCTGCAGGCAGTGGGAAGTGATGCTGTGATGCCGCAGGAGACAGAAGGGATCTGAGGTCCTGCAAAGCACTGTGGCCACAGGAGGGAGGGAAAGACATGTGGGCAAGCTGAGGTAGTGTCAGGGAGAGAAAGTCATGTCAAGAAATAGCTTCAACAGAAGAAATAACATATGGCAGTAACCTGATTTCTGAAAGTCAGAGTGACATTGTGAGACATCACCAAGGGGGAAAAATGGCTGTGAGTGCTTTGAGAGCAGGAAAGGGACAATTATCCCATTCCTTTGGGGTAAAAGGAGCCATTTGGGTTATCAGGCAGTGTCTCAGGAGGGCTGGAAGTGCCTCTTGGAGCAATGAGGTGGGGCACAGCCACACTGCAGTGAGCTCTGGGCTGCAAACAGCCCGGACAGGGTGGGCAGTGAGGTGAATGAGGTGCGCTGGGGGCTTCCAAGGCACGGGGAACACTGAACAGGCTCCCAGGGCTGTTACCTCTTGCTCTGTCCAGCCCAAGGCAGTCAGAGCCTCTCCTGCCACCCCAGTCCTTGGGAGTTGTCTGACCTGAGGGTGATGAAACCCCTGCACCAGCTTTCTCTGCTGGTAAATGCTGAGCAAGCACAGAGCCGAGTCTGGGGCAGCTAAAATTAGCAATAACTCCGTGTTTGGCACCCTCAGCTCCCCTCTCTAACTTGGGCAAACCGGGCTAAGCTTCCTCTATCCAAGTGCTTGGAGGTCAATGGATGGGATGTGCTAATTAGATGCTAATTACCCGGTATTTGTTTATGATCGTTATCACTGGAGCAGGCCTTTCATTCACACCTCCTGTCCTGGATCCCTGCCTGCTACAGCCATTTCTCTGGGGGCTGTTTCTTGTGCCAGGGAAAGGCACTGCAAGAACAAAGCCCTTTGTGCCCAGCCCTGCCCAAGCACCCAAAACCAGGGCAAGGTCATGGCCAAAATCAGCTGCTGGGGAGTTGTCACCTCAGTGTTCCTGGGGCAGTGCCTGGTACAAGCTGAGCTGACTCCCTTTGGCAGCAGAGATCCATCCCACACAGTGTCCACAACCTTGGGGCACGTTTGAAACAGTGAGCAGAGCTTAAAAACCACCAAGGTCAGCCCTCAGACACAGAGAAGGAGGTGGAACAGGGGCTGAAGGAGACTTAGAGAGTGACAGGCTCTCACTTTCCATCCCTCCACAGCCTCTGTGTGCATTTCTTGCTGTCATCCTGCCTGTCCAGCCACCCCATGTCATTTGGGGCGTCAGGACAGCAGGCACAGCCCTCTTTTTGTGTTTCCTGCCCATTTTTGATGTGTCTGAGCACCACAGTGACACTGAAGGTGGCTGCACCACCTCACCTGCACAGGCTCCTGCAGACACGAGGGGCTGTAGATTCCCCCCCTGGAATTTGGAATTGTCTCTTTTCCTGGTGCTTTTACAAAGGACTGGAGAAGATCATCCTTCTCAGGCTCCACCAGCACAGAGGAAGTGGGGGCTGGCAGGATTTTTGGGGTCGTGTTGGTGTCTGCCTACCTGCAATCCCAGCTGGTTCCCAAAGGTCCTGGCAGTGGGGCTGAGGTTAAATGAGAGGGAATGAAGGGCACACCTACAGCTGCCCTGTGAGGAGGGATTAACAGCCAACCCCACAGGCCAGGCCTGCACCACATAATAAAAGAAAATCCTTTAATAATTCATGGGATCTGAATATGTTTATCCAGCTCTCCCTGAGGAGCGATTAGGCCGGTGCTGGGGAGGGCTCACCCTCCTCACTCAGCTATTACAGGTACATTTGTTTGGGTCTTGCAGGCAATTTAGGGATTGTCAGTGGACCACGAAACCTCTTTCAAGAGCTGCGTGCAATAAATGGAGTTCAATCTAGTGAGCAGCCAGCCTTGGGAGGAAAAAAAAAACAACACAGAAGGCTGATGCAGAGAAAAGCCTGCAGCAGCTTTACTCCTTTCTGTCTCCCTGTTCTCTCCCCCTTTTGCCACCCAAAATCTTCCCTCCAGGCCCCAGAGAGGGAAAGTGCTGGGCTGGTCCAGCCCCCTGATGGGGAGGGCAATTTGTTCAGAGGGAGAAGGCTGAATGCTTCTCCGAGAGTTATGGCGCATTAAAGAGATTGATAAGTGGAAATTTAATATTTTATTCCAGCAATCTGTTCCCCTAATAGCTTCTCCTGCCTTGCAGGACCTTTGTCAGTCTCAGGCAAGCCATGTAGTGTGACATGTAACTATTTATTACAGGCAGTGAATGACAGAGTAAAAGGTTGTGCTTATGGACTGCACGTGTGTGGTGATCCTGCACAGAGAGCTGGCCATGGATGTTCACCTGTGTGATCCCATTTATGTACTGGCCATGGATGTTCACCTGTGTGATCCCATCCTGGTCATGGATATTCACCTGTGTGATCCCATTTGTGTCCTGGCCATGGATATTCACACCTGTGTGATCCCAGTCTGCATCCTGGCCATGGATGTTCACACTGTATGGTCCTATGGTCATGGATATTTATGTGTGTGATCCTGTTTTTATCCTGGTCATGGGCATTAAAATGTGTGTGACCCCAATGGACATTCACACCATGGATATTCACACCTGTGTGATCCCATTTTCATCCTGCCTGTGGACATTCATGTGTGTGTGACCCCAATGGACATTCACACCTGTGTGATCCCATTTTCGTCCTGCCCGTGGACATTCACACCTGTGTGATCCCATTTTTATTCTGCTTATGGAAATTTCCACCTGTGTGGTCCCATTTTTATCCTGCCCATGGATATTCCCACCTAAGACTCCCAATTTTCAGCCTGGCCCTGGAAATGGTTTTCCCAGACCTGTGTGCACAGGGATGCCCTGCTGCATGGGGCGAGATGAAAAGGGGAATTTTGGGAAATGGGAATTTCTGCACAGGGCAGGAATAAAGCATTTGCATGTGGAAATGTCCATGGATTCATGAACATGGGCTTTTCTGGGTGCAGCAGAGCTTGTCCACACCCTGGCCCTGTGCAGGAGACATTCACCCACTTGTGCACTGGCTCCAGCCAGAGGAAGCACGAGGAGAAAGGAAAAAAAATGGCAAATGGACCTTTGAAGGAGACTCACAGAGCTGGGAGAGCAGGGAGAGCCTGTGCCAGCAGCTCTGCAGCCCTGGCCTTGGATGTGCTACAGGCTGGGGGGGAGGAAAAGCTGGCAGGGGTTGCTGACCTCCCCTGCTTGCTTGGCTCCCAGCAGGGAGTTATTTACACACCAGCAGCGCTCTCGTCCCGGCAAGGTCACTGCAAACAGCCCTGGGGCTCTCTGGAGCTGCTGCCACCCAGCACCAGGCTGGGAAAAGCCCTTTCTGGGAAGTCCTAAATGCCAATTCCTGCAGCAGGCGCTCCCAAAGCCAGGCAGATTTAGATGGGAGGATGTGGGGCTGGGGGGGCCAAAGAGGAGCGAGCCCCAAGGCGGGGGGCTCTGGCTGATGCTAATCCTCCAGAGTGGCTGTGCATCCTGTCTGGTGGCATCTGTGCCAGCAGCCCCCACGGGAGCAGGGCTTGACTGGCAGGGGATGGGTGACCTGAGAGAGAGATTAAAGCCTAAGACACGTTTGGCATCTGGCCCAAGAGCTGTCACACTCTGAAAGGCCGGGGGCAGCTGCTCAACTGCTGGATTAGCTGCCAGTGGTTGTTCCATCCCCACCCGCCCTGCAAGAAGCCCTGGGAGGGAGAGGAAAGCTTGGAAAGCTGGAGATGGACATGGCAGAGGTGCAGGGGGGAGGGAGAAGGTCAGCAGTGCTCTGGGCTTCTCAAATTGCAGCTTTGTCCCGAGGTTTCTCCTTATCTTCCCTCATGTACATAACACACGAGCAAAGTCCTGGGATAATTTGGCGTGGGCTGTTCCGGCAGGGAAAGTTTGCCATCAGCAGTCTGACTCCTGAACAAACCCTACAGGGTCATTTCTGTGTTTGCTGAGGCCATCTGGGAGCTGGGGAGCCCCGTGAATACGTTGGAATTCAGGTTCCTGTTCCTCCCTGGAGGTGCTGTTCACGTTGTGTGGATGTTTGGTTTCCCAAGGTAAAAGGAAATCCAGAGTGTTCCTCTGGAAGAGCTTGGGCTGACACACGTCCAGCAGATAATTCCTCATGGAGTTTGACATTTTCTTCAGTACCTGTGGCTACAGGGAGAATTTGGGCTGGTGGTGGCTTTTCCCTTGGTCCTTAGGATTGAGGGGAAAAGGATGGTGATGGGGCTTAAAGGAAAAACATGTCCACAGGAAGCAGTCTTTTAAAATATCCCAGCAGATGAGCAGAAGAGCTTTTGAAAGCTGATTTCCAGTGGATCTGCATATCACAGAAGAATTACTGGGTGTCTAAAAATACCCTTTTTCTGATCTGGGCTCTTCCTGCTCCTGGGAGCTGCCTCCTGTCCCTCTGGGTTCTCTGATGTCTAATGAGGTTTGGCTCCCACCTCTACCAAGGATCCCACTCCAGCCGTCTCCAGGAGCTTTCTGATAGGGATAATTTCAGCTCCTTCTGTCACACAGCACTAAAATTGGCCAGCAGGATCAAAAAAGCAGCAGATAAAGGATTGATGGACAGGTGTGATGATTTGCATGCGCCTCATTTTTATTGAAAAACAGCCATTAAGAGAAAGATGGGATTCTTTCAAACCTGTACTTTTGAAGCCACTCTTGTGGTGGGAAGTTTGTGGCCTCGCTGCTGAGCCCTGGGCTGCTGCAGGAAGAGGGCAGGAGATGCCTGGAGCCTTGCAAAGGGATCAAAGGGAACCTGTGGGCTGGGCCAGGTGCCAGGCTGAGCCCGGGGTGATCTCCTGTCCCTCTGCCTGCTCTCCCAGCTGCTGTCCCCGAGGTCTGGCTGCTGGCACAGGGACAGGAAGCTGGGCTGAATGCAACAGCTGGCAGAGCTGGGCACGGGCAGATAGTGTTGCTGCTTTAATTCCTATTCATACAGCACTCCCTCTTTTTGTAAGGGCTGGGGGGTGGCGGAGGGGGGAGGCTTTTCATGCTGGCATTAAAGCCTGGCTCCTTCCCCCTCCCTCGGCTCCGCTGTCTCCTGTTTCTCCAGGCTGCTTTTCACAGGGGCTTTAATTCTCTCCAGACTCTTCCTAATGGATTTTTCACATGGGGCACGCTCAGGGTTCCAGAAATTTCACGCCCCCCCCTTTGGACACAAAAAAAGAGGATTCCTTTTCCCACACTTCCCCCTCTCCCCTTGGTGCTGCTCTGTTTGAAACGGGGTGGGATCCCAGTTTGTGGGATTGGTGGATATCAGCGGATCCGGATGCGGGGACAGGTGACACGCTGGTCCCCGCTCACCACCTGGCATGCCGAGGCACCTTGTCCCAGGGCACAGCCCCTCCTTCCTTCCCGGGAACAGGGAAGTGCCCACCCTGCTCCGGAGCCAGCGCGGGTCTGTGCCGCCATCCAGTGGCAGTGCCGGGCTCTGGAGGGGCCGGACCCCCTCCTGCCCCAGCACTGACCCACCCCAGGGTCACCCCTGACCCCCAGAGCCCCCCTTGGCCCGGTGCTGGAGGGAGGATGAGGAGGGAGGAAGCTCTGTGGGTGAGGAGGGAGTGATTTGATCTTCCCCCTGTGTTCCTTCTTTCTTTCTTGCAGCCCACAGTCTGGGTTTGTGTCTTCTGGCATGGGAACGGAGGGTGGGGATGGGATGGGGGGAGAAAATAGTTCCTTGCCTGAGCAACTTGTGAAATCCACCAGGGATGGATGGATGGATGGATGGATGGATGGATGGATGGATGGATGGATGGATGTGTTCCTGCTCATGTCCACAGTGTTGGCAGTGCCACGGGGGTGGCGAGTACTACATCAGAGGTGGGCAGCACAAAGGGCAGGGGAAAAATAAATATCTGCTGAGAAAGGTAGGAAAACATCCCCCCCTTTTTCTTCATGCTTCCAACCTGGACTGTCAATGAGGCTTTTGCCAGGAAAGTGGGCCAAGCTCCTTCAGAAGTCAGGCACAGCCTTCGCCTCTCAGATCTGTTCTCAGAGCTGGGAGGCAGAGGGATCTGTGTGGTTTGGGGGATCTGCACACCACGTCTGGGTTTTTTTAGGGTGGGTTTTGGGGCCTGTGAGGCCATACACAGAGTCAGCCTTGCTGTAGGGAACAGCAGGGTGAGAGGAGGCTTTGGGAAAATGAAAGATTGAGCCCATGGGGACTTGCTGGGCTTCCCCTGCTCCCACTCAGCCTCCAGGTCTCCTCTGATCCATGCACAGCTTTGGGAATTGGGCACCACAGAGGCTGGGACAGCGAGGAGCAGCCCCAGGGGGAGGCTTGGGCAGGGGCAGAGGGAGCAGTGTGGGTGTTGTGTGGTTGAAGCTGAGCCCTCAGCAGGCAGGACCACGAGGGGACGGACGTGACTGTCCCTGGTGTCCCTGCAGAGAGGTTCTGCATTAACCAGCTGGCTGGGACAGGCCCTCTGTTGATGCAACATGTGGCTTTGGCTTTCCACAGCCCAGCCCCGGCTCTCCGTGCTGCAAGACATGCCCTTGCTGCTTCCCTAAGGCTGTCTTTGGGAAAAAATGCTGGCTCCTGCCTGCACAGCATCCTGCTCCTCATTCTGGCTGCAGCAGGGACCCTCCATCTGTCCCCCAGCCCACTCTGCCCAGTGGGCTGCTCTCTGTGTGGGTTCAGCCTCGGGAAGCTCTGCTCCAGGCAAGTCAGCACTGCAGAAACCAAGATGCTCTTGTTGGGTTGATGTTTCAGGAAAGGCAGGAATTAATCATCTTCCAGGCACAAAAAAAACCCTAAAACATTTATGGCTCAGGCCAGCAATTGCTCGAATTCAGTGCCCTTGTCCAAAACCTGCAGCTGTTGCAGTGCCTTCACTTGGGGGAAGCTCCTTTGTCCCTTCTCCCTCAGTGGCTGGGCTAAGCTGTGCCAGCAGGGACATGGAGGGGGGTGGGCAGCAGTCACTGCCTCTCATCCCTTTGGGATCTGCTGCCTCTGAGCCCCCCACAACCCTGGCTGTGCTCAGGGATGCTGACTTTGCGGCTGGGTCTGGGTTGGCAGAGAGGAGGAGGTGGGTTGGAGGAGGCTCCAGGGTTGGCAGAGAGGCCTTGGAGGTGGTAAAAGCACTGGGAGAGTCTCATGTGCAAAACCAGGGCATTAAGAGGGCACCTGCTGCCTGAATTGGGAGGCAGGAGAAGGGCTGAGACAAGCATGTGGTGTTTAATGCCTGCTGGACACGGATGTTCAACAGGCTCTGAGCTCAGCCAGGGGCTGTACCTGTGCCCAGGAAGGCTGATTGAAGTCCTGCCTCAAACTTTATCTGTGCCAAAGTGTAGGTGTTGAACTGCATGAAAGAGAAGAGAGCTGCTTTATCATCTCTTTCTTCTGCCTCCTTTTATTTTTTTTTTTTTTAAATAGGTCAGGGTAGGAGCAAGATTAGCAGGAGGAGTGGCACTGTGCTGGCCAGGGAAGGGGAAGAAGCAGTGGGAGGGCTGTGTCCTCGTGCTGCAGGGTCAGCACAAGGGGTCAGGAGCCAGCAGGGCTCTGAGCAGCCACAGGGCACCTGTGGGTGGGGGATCACAAGGTGCTGCTGCCTTGGTTCTAATCTGGGCTGGGCTGTGAGGAGAGGGCTGCAGAGCTGGTGGCACCTGCCTATGCCCACCCTCGGGTGGGCTTTGGGGTTTGCTCCCTGTCAGGAGCGCTCTCAGGGAAGCTGGAATTCTGTCAGCTGGTAAAACGGAGCGCGTCCGGACTCACGACTCGGGGCTGGTGGGATCTGAGCACGCCTGGAGCCACCAGGAGGGCTGGGGAGGGTAAACCACTGCTTCCAGCCTGCTGGGCTCCTGCATGAGGCTTGGCCAGCTTGGCACGGCACCTTCCCCTTGCTGAGGCAGAGCTGACCCCGTGAGGACACCCCTCTTCCCCTTTCCCCAGTTTTTCCCTTCCCTGTTCCTTGCCCTCATCTTCCCACCCCCTCACCCCCCCGGCCCAAACTGGCAATGAGAGCATGGAGGGGAGGGCGCGTTTCCGCATGGTTTGACACTGTTCCCCCTTCCATCTGTCTTTTCCTACCCAGAATTTCCCCACACCCCGTCTCCAATCGATGATCACAAATCCATGGTGCAGCCGAACATCCCCACACCGGTGATTGGGGGCATAGTGGGAGGCGTCTCGCTGGTCCTGCTGGTGGCCGTGGTGCTCTTTGTGGTACTCCGGCGCCGGCGTCACACCTTCAAGGGTGACTACAGCACAAAGAAGCACGTGTACGGCAACGGCTACAGCAAGGCTGGCATCCCACAGCACCACCCCCCCATGGCCCAGAACCTGCAGTACCCCGACGACTCGGACGACGAGAAGAAGCCGGGCCCCTTGGGCGGCAGCACCTACGAGGACGAGGATGAGGATGCGGGAGGAGAGCGCAAGCTGGGCGGCCCCAAAGCCTACGAGGAGGATGCCAAGAGGCCTTACTTCACCGTGGACGAGGGCGAGGCCCACCCCGAACCTTACGACGAGAGGACACTCGGCTTCCAGTACGACCCCGAGCAGCTCGACCTGGCCGAGAACATGGTGTCGCAGAACGACGGCTCTTTTATTTCCAAAAAGGAGTGGTACGTGTAGCTCCACGCCCCTCTGCTACACTCACACACCCTCACACACACTCACAAATGCTCACCAACGATGCCCTCCCTCCCCTGCATCCCTCCCGCGCACGCCCTGGCCCCGCACAGACTTTTTGGATGCTGGGGGCCAGCGGGGAGGGAGGGTGGCTTTGCTTACGGATCATTTTTTGGGGAGGGGGGCGGGGCTCGTGCGGGAGGGCAGGGCGGGAGGTCGGGTAATTATTTTCTCTCGGTTTTGGTTTTTGGCTTTTTAATTTCTCTCTCTTCGACGACTTTCGTCCCCTTCTGTGGTGTTTGTATTGGTCGGTGGCTTAGGTGTTACTCTTTGCTTTAACGACTGTTGCCCAGCCTGTATATTACACTCTGTTTGTGTCTTCATGTCTCAGAGTGCCCTTCCCTCCCCGAGGCTTCCTCCTCCCACTCCCACCCCCCTGAAACACTGGAAATTTGTTTGTATGTTGTCTTCTTTGTTTGTTTTTTAACCTTGGGAGGGGGGCAGGTGGGCTGTCCGTAGGACAGAGGCCAGGAGAATTTTATGGCAATGGAAACATAGGTGCCATTATCAGGTGAATGGATTTTGGGTTTCTTTTTCCCCTAATCACTTTTTTTTTTTGGTGGGGTCTGGGTGACATTCCCATTGCCTGCTGCACACCTGGAGAGAACCACACTCAGTTTTTAATGACTCAATAAAAGGAAAATGAGGAGAAAGGAGGGAAAAAAACACCCTAGACCAAACCCCAGGTGTAGGGGCTGATAGCAGAGCAGGGAAACAAAACTGCCATTTTCCTCCTACAATTTATTATCGCCTGGCTTTTCATTTCTCTGTCTTTGTTTGAGTGTTCTTTTAAACGAAAGAAAAGGAGTATTTATTGCTGACACTTTTCCCCCCTGTGATGGCTCAGAGAAAGGCTGGCTCTTTTTGTTCTTGTCGCTGTTGTTGTCGCTGGTACCAGCCACAGAGCAGCTCACTGGGGCACCCCTGTGCCGGGCACATCCACTGGGGAAGGGACCAACTGAGGACACTTTGCTTCCACACATTCACTGCCTTCAGCTCTGCTCTGCACACCCAGGCAGGGCAGGACCAGCCCTTGAGGTTTATTTTATTATACCACTAAGACTTAATTGTCATGTGTTTACACTTTATTTTTTATTTTGGTCAGAGCATGGGGGTGTCGCTCTCTCCCTCTCTCTCTCTCTCTCTCTCTCTCCTAGCAACAACCCCAGCCCGTGGCTGCACCATGTAGGTGGCATTGATTGCCACTTTTCCAATATCACATCCCTCTCCTGAGCACAGGCTTGGCAGACAGGGTAGGAGGGATTGAGTCTGGGGTATTGATCTTTCCCTCCTTGCCTTGAGCCACGGCGTTGTGCTGGGGAGGTTTGGATTGCTGCTATCTCTGCTCTGTGAATAAATGGGATTCCAGACTTCAGGGCCCTCTGTCTCACACCGACCATCTCCAAATTAGATTCACTGGGTTGGGGCTTATTTTTCTTCTTGTGGGTTATATTTTATTTTTTTTTTAATTCGATGTATAAATAAATCTTTTGTTTGAAAAGAAATCCCCAGTTTTCTGAGCTGTATTATCATGCACATCTAAAAATAGCAGGACTAATTCTCCTCCTGCCTTACCCGCTGGGTTTTGTTCCACAGCAGTTATCCTGCTGCAGAAAGGGAGGAGGCTGGAAAGGCAGAGCCACACAGATGAGTCAAGGTCAGATCTCTGATCCAGGCAGCCTCCAAAGCTTTCCCTTCCTGTGAGGTGCTTGGTGCAGACCACAGCTCTGATTGCATTATTGGGGTAGGGCAGTGGGCAATCCAATTGTAGGGCTGTAATCTCTCTGCTGTTCCTGCCAGCCCCTCAGGCTTCCTGGCTCCTGGCACCACAGCCACATGCCACAGGAAGGCTGCTCTGTGTCCTCTCAGAGCCGGGCAGGCAGAAATTCCCTGGACAGCCCCATGCCACAGGAAGGCTGCTCTGTGTCCTCTCAGAGCAGGGCAGGCAGAAATTCCCTGGACAGCCCCATGCCACAGGAAGGCTGCTCTGTGTCCTCTCAGAGCCAGGGCAGGCAGAGATTCCCTTGGGATCCCTCAGGCTCAACCATCCCACTGCCACCAGGAGCACCCTGCTAGCAGGAAAGCCCCCAATAAAGGGAATAAAAACCTCTTAACATCTCTCCAAAGCTCTGATTAGTGATGATTAGGGATGGGAATGACTTCCCTCCAGTGCCTTGGGAGAGCAGCACGCACAGGGCTTTGATTCCCCCAGAGGGAGAGCCTGTAATCTGGCTCAGTGTGTGGTGCAGGGAGAATTCCCAACAAAGTCCATCTCTGGAGTGAATAATCCTTCAGATCTGAGCCCCTGGGAACAGGATGGTGACAGTGCCACACCAGGCTCTGGGCAGGCATCAGCAGGCACCTGTGAGATCAGTGGCACAGAGCCTGCCCTGCAGATTTCCCCAGCACAGGCACACCCTCTGGGGGGGTGGCTGTGAAAGAAAACAGTCTTTTATATAAAATCTGCAGGGTCCAGCAGGGATTCTTCACATTGAGGCCACTGCTCAGGTCTGGGCAATTCCCACCAGGCTGACCCCACAGCTCTGTGTCCTAAAAACAAAGGTGCCAAGGCTGGCATGAGGGCCTGGGAGAGGTCAGGGCTGCTCCCAAATTCAGGGGTGGCCAAAGGAACCCTAAGAAATCTGCTTTGGGAGTTATTAGTTTGCCTTTGAAGGTGTCATTTTTGGAGCTGTAGCCTCCTTGGCTTATTTATTTCCCATTCACACACTGAATGAGGGCTCAAAACCCCAGTGGGAGCCAGGGAAAGGAAAGGAGGGAGTGGAGCAATGTGGGATTTCCATTCTAGAGCCTGTGCACCATTCTCTTCCTGCTGCAGCACTTTTTCCTGCCCTTTTTGCACCAGCCCAAATTTAGGACTTAGCTCAGCCACTTACCTGCTCAGAGTGGTTCAGAAAAGGGGTCAAATGATCATTTTTCATCCAAAATCTGCAGTGGAAGATCCTTAGACAGCTTTGCCTGGCACAGCAGCGAGGCACCCTGCGAGTTCAAGGCTCAGTGCTGCATTTCTCTCATCCTTGAGCTCCTCAGCATTGCTCCCCTGGTGCAATTATCACCACAGCCGTGGAGAAATGCCACCTCTGTGCTGTCATTTGCTTCTTGCTGTCCCTTGCAAGGTCATCTGAATGGCCAGGAGACTCTTGGGGGGGTAATTAGCCGAGTGATTAGCCATTAATCCATAGCAAGGTGGAAGAGAAAAGAAGTGTGGGGGAAGAAAATCAGATTGATGCTTCATCTGAGAGCTGTTTTGGTCCAGTAATAGCATCACTGCCTTCTCTGGGTTAAATTGCTCTGAGGGGACCCTTGAAGGGAATTAGATGAGTTTTTCCAGCATCATCAAGCAGAAAGTGATCCCTGCTCCCACCTGAGTGCAGGGGTGAGCTCAGGAGAGAGCTCAAAGTGAACCACGTGCGTGCTGCAGGGAAGGGATGGGCTGGGGCTGTGCAGGGCTCAGCTGATGCTCTGCTGATGGTGACACCTGTCCCTTTGTGCCCCAATTGTCCCTCAGAGGGCAGATTCTGCCAGGCTGGAGCGCCACACATGAGCTGGGCCACCTCTCTGGGACCCTCAAGTGAAAAATGCCCTGCTTCTCCCACCCCCCTTTCATCAGAGGTGGAAAATGCCCCAGTGGGACCTGGCAAGGAGCGAGTGGGAGCTTCCAGCTGGGAGAGGGGAGCTGTCCTCTCCAGCTCGGTGCTAGGGAGCTGCTGCTGGGCAGGAAATGTCCCATTTCACACCAGTCCCAAAGTGGTGTGGCCCCCCAGGGTTGGGGTTCTGCCTTCACCCTGCTGGGGCTGGGGGTCAGTGCCTCATCCCCTCCCCTGGCAGGGATCCCTGGCCAGGAACAGACACATCAGCCTGGTGCTTTTCCCTTTTCCCAGCCTCATCCTGCACAACAAAGCCTGTTGTACCTCAGGGTGGCTGGGGAAACTGAGCAGGCAGTGGGAGAGGCCAGTGACCCAAAATTCAGGTGAATTTGGGCCAATCCCTCATTTCCTTCCCGGTGTGAATTCAGGGAGCTGTGCAAGCAAACAGAGCTGTGTCACAGCCCACAACGAGCCTGTGCTTTATGTACAAAGACACCCCAGCTGTTTCCCTGCTGGGGCTTTTCTCTAGCATTATTCATTGCAATTCACCCTGGTGATGTTATTTTCCCTTATTTAATTACCAGGTTTGTTGATTTTTTTCCCCCCCTGTTAAATCATTTTCATTCAAGCAGGAAAAAAAAACCAAAAAAAACAAAACAACCTGAAGATTTCCTCATGAAATAAATCAACAAACTGAGATGGTTGCACCAAATTGACTGCAAAGACATGAGGGACAAAGGGAGCCATTTTCCTGATGTTGAGTCAAAAAGAAACACAACAACAGTTCAGCAAAAATCAGGGAGGGTTAGGGAGAGAGAGACTCCGAAGATTGATCTCGAGGCAATCAGAGGAGGGAGTGGGATTGGAGCGGGGCTGCTGCTCTGCTTGCCTCCTTCCCTCTGCCCTGCACAAGCTCACACACGCACACACACACAGACTTTTGGGGTCTGGGGAGCAGATTAGGTGGAGGGAAAAACCCCATGGGCCTTGTGGGGCTCAGCTGTGTCATTCCTGTAGGCTCTGAGCTTCCCGGGGTGGAAATGGGGTTAATCCCAGCAGGTTAAAACCCGGAAAGAAAGAAATTTAAACTTTTGAGTTTCCCTCCAGCTGTGCTGTTGCAGCACTGAAGTTTGGGGTCTGTGCAGGCTGTGGGGACAGGGGACACTGCCAGCATGGTGTGGCTGCTGCCTGTTCCTGCCTGTTCTTTGCTGATGAGGTGTGGAACAGCCCCTCACCCTGCGCTCCCTCCGTCCCCTTCACCCCAAGGAAATCTGCTGCCTGTTTGGGCTTTTCCCTGGGGTGAGCAGGGGAACCCTTGCAGGGTGTGAAGGTCCTGGGTGCTTCCCATGCATCCCAAACTCACCCAGAGTGGGGCCCAGGGCAGAGGGGCTGGGGGAGAGCAGGGGGGCTCAGCCCATCAGCAAGGCAAGACAAAGCCAAGCCTAAAGCTGAGCTTGGATTTGGGACTGGGGCATTCCCCTGGGTGAATGTAAGGAGCACACGGAGTCAGATCCTCTGCTCTTGGTGGAGGGGCTCTCCTTGAGGGTCTGGATTTTCTTTTCTTTGGCCTTTCTCTTTTTTTAGAACATGATTCCTCAGCTCCAGTGATTTAATCTCTCTTTTTCTTCATCCTCTGGCTGTAATGATCATTGTGGAATTAAAACTGCAGACAGACAAACAAACAACCCCAACCCCACTTTTTTTTTTCTTTTATTTCTTTTTTTTTTATTTTGTAATCTGTGTTGTAAGTGCTTTTGTAAAAAATAAAAAATAAAAATAATAATAATGTAATGGACTTTCATGATTTCGGGTTGAGGTTTTTTTCTGGGTTTTTTGTTTTCTTTTTTTTTTTTTTTGAGAATTTTTGTTTTGTTTTTTTTTTTGTTTTGTTTTGTTTTCCATCCTTTGTAATTTGTTCATTTTGAGTCCTGGGTTGGGGAGGGGGGGATATTTTCATGGTTATAATTTGTGTGGGTGGGGTGTTGCATCACCCTTCCTTTTACTTGTATAAAAAAAACCAATAGTGGCTGAGCTGTGGAAAAAAAAAATGTACTTTTTTATAAATAAAGAATTTTAAAAAAAGAGACCTTCTCCTTCTTTCTGGGGCTGCTGGGGCATCCGTGGCTGCGTCGTTGTGCACTCAGTGACTGGGAGCTGTGGTTTTCCAATTATTTGGGATGGAAATATCGCAGGATTTGCAGTGTTTTTTTGGAAATTCCAATTATCTGTATTTGTATTTTGGAAGGGGAGTTGCTTGCAGGTGAAGGCTGAAGGTGCAGGGTTCAGAGATC